>NC_085137.1:213104307-213126307 GCF_035046485.1 Aedes albopictus
AAGTGAGATAGAAAATTTACTTTTTGAATTTTTCAAGATACAAGGTTGATGTCTTCACAAGAGTTGTAGAAAATGTTCTGAATAACTTTGTCGAAGACGGCAAATTCATAACTCCGTTAGTTTTCAAGATACGTTACGTTTTTATTACCGGCGGTCTCTTGAAAGTGTTTTCCCTCAATAACTTTTTTCACTTTTGATTCCACAATTCTGTTCTCACAGTCTCCAAAAGGTCAATCATTTTGACTTTCTAAAGGAGACAATTACTTGTACTTTCGCATTTGTATGAGGTAATTTGCTTACAATTGCCTATAAAGTACATAGTGCGGAGCAAAAGTTCGCACCTAACAGTCTCCACAAAATAACTATTAAGCGGAAAGACAATAATTTCGTTTTTCATTGCTTAACGATTCCCTATTTTGTAACCTTCAAAAAAAGCACTAGATTTTATCGAGGTCTTTCTGTAGCTCTAGTAATAAAACTTTTAATGCAAGTACTTCAATGCGAACATTTGCCCCATACATGGGGAAAAAGTTCGCACATGATAAAAGATAGTTTAATGGTACAAAGTTCCAAGTTAATTCATGTTTATCCTCTCACTATAGCCACGAAATGTGTTTATTTATATTTATATTTACATCCCAACAGGAATACGGCTTGGTTCTCAGTTTTTGTATACAATGTATTTAATGAATACTTCCAAATATTATAATATAATAGTTGTTAATAACCCTAGTGTGGCCAACATGGTCCTGGCTAGCTTTTTCGACTTCAATTTTCATTTTTTTTATGGTTAATCTAAAAACACGTGAATATATACTAGAGTGCTTGACCAAATATCAAAGCGAGAAGGTGCGGGAAAAGAGGTATTCTAAACATAATACCCTACATATCATACCCATTGGCACATGGGCCGGGACGAACAGCTAGACTTTCCTTCCAAAGTAAGACGTGATTAGAAATTTTTGTCTCACCGACTGAGGTGAGAGGTAACTATCCATGCTCACCACTATACGCGACGGCCAAATGATAAGTTTTTGATTTATGCAAGAATGTAGAAGTTTCTTCAAATTTTTAATGCTTTTTTTAATATTGGAGTTCTAAGTTTTTCTTAAGATTAAATTATCAACTTGTTATTTTTTATATAAAGCAATGAATGTAGACAAATCTCGAATACTTTTTTTTTTACTTGTTATATCATACATTTGTGTTTAAGACTAAAATCTCGTATCCTTTTATTTTTTCATAATTTTGGCCGTTTTTATATGAAAATACCATATTTTCAAAATTTACTTAATCACCTTAAACAAAAATAGTTATTTATGCAACAAGTTGCAAAATGATGATTTTTTCGGCACGAGTCGTACATTTATCCAACGAGGCTTGCCGAGTTGGATAAATACGACGAGTGCAGAAAAAATCGAGTTTTGCAACCAGTTGCATACAACATTTTTTGTAATTACGAAAAATACCCATTCAGTATAATCATTTCTCGCAACACAATCATGTATCAGGAGGAATCACGTGCGAGCATCCATGCGCATCAGTGTAGTTTTTATTCGATCAGGTAGGCTATGGTGTAGTATTTGATCGAGCTCCCGTTGTCAAACAGTTGTTTGTTGGCAAAGGCAGAAGTCGCTAAAGTACCTCCACCAGCTTCGTTCTCACCCGATCTGCCATCGGAATAGGAATAAAAGTCGTCTTGATTCGCAGTCATGCTGTAGAGTAGATGTAGAATCACCAGTCGAATCTACGGTTAACACGAAATTTAGTGCAAAGTGTGTGCTGGCAAAAGTGCCGAAAAGTGCTACTTTTCGGCACACTTGCATGAGAAGAGAAATATAGGCCTTTTCATGACACTTCAGCCAACTGAAAAGTGATATTTTTTAAAACTTAATTGCAAAAAAACAATTTTTTAGTTTCTTCGTCTTTAAAAAATGAAAATTAGAAATTTTGAATAATACTAATAAATTGAAAATCAACTTGAACCATCATAAGATAAGAAGTTCCAAAAATAAACCATTTTTAGAGGAAACCCAAGGATAGCTTTCTTAAATTGGATTATTAAAAACTCTCTAATTTTACATAATATTGACAACATAGCTAAATCTAATAGTTTAGATGTAAAGCTTTTAGTTAAGCTATAGATTTCCCGTAACGTGGGTAGATCACCTTAGAACGGTGCGTTGCGGTGTAAGATCTACCAAATCAAATTTTGATCTTGATATTTATATTATTTATAAATATTCCAAGATCAAAGCTTGATGTACTTGTTTGTGTTTGTGTAGTATATGTGTTTCAATGTAGCTGCTAATTAACATTTCATTTCTGAAGGATTCAGGTAAATTTATCATATAATACATATAATATTGTAAAAAAATGTAACTGTGGCGAGCGTATCACTAATATGTAACTTACTCGACGTACGATTTTAATATTACTTTATATTTCAGATTTTCAACCGAAGAATCTAGTAATTCAACCGAAAGCCATTAAGATGACCAGGAAACGGGCAGATAACTGATTTGAAGCAGTTTAACAATGGTGTGCATGAACGTTTACCAAACATATCCTTTGGAGTCTACCCTTCCACTAACAACACCCAAATTCCCGTGACACCTAGGCCTAAGGAGAGATCGTAGAGTTGTCTACATCTTTCTTAGGTGTCCAACTAACCATCCTTTCCCTTTCCTCAGCAGTCGTAAGGACGTGGCCAGGACAGTTTTCGACCATTGGAGGATTGCGTCAGTCTTGTCTAAGAGTCAGAGATTAGTCCCAAATCTTTGTGCTTTGGTTCGGACGGGAAGGAGGCAACCCTCATAACAACGGTCTAGGACTGTACCACCTACGAATTTGTGCGACTCGCTTAATGCTAATGCTAATGCTAATGCTAATGCTAAAGCTTTTAGTTAAGCTATAGATACGGCACTGGACCATTGTGTAGTGGTTCATTGTTCCATGGTAAAAAAAGATTAGGAATGTGGATTAATGCACGTGTTCAATCGATTGACTTTTGTGCGGAGCCGTGTTATCTAGGTGGCCATGAAAACAAGTACATTATGTGTAAACATGGCACCGCCCTAGGCACCGCCCAAACGCCAAATAAGTGAACTTGTGCAAAAGTTCATATTTTTTTTTAAATTCAGCCATTTCATAGGAAACCACGTGGACGTTATATTTGATGGGTTTGTCGTTCTTTGGAAAATATTGGATCATATTTTATTTTTATGTTAACATAACAGTTATTAATTTTAACCCTTAGGTTAGGGAACATTTTTGTACTTTATACTAATGGCTAGGATTGTTTAGCATATCTGAAAATAATTTATAATGTCTTCTAAAGCGTATTTCTTTTTTTATCATCTAAAAATTTATGTTTTCGTGACCTCTCAGCCCAACAAACATTTTTGCTCTACAATCCACTTTTAAGTAAACTTATTACAAGTTTTATTTTTGTGTTAAATGTGCTATTTTAACTTGTAAATATTTCCCTAGTATTAATAAACATTTATAGGGCTCTGGCAGAATAGAGGCCCGCAATCCTATTTCGATTGCCAACATTCAGCAATTTCGGGCCGTGATTAAATACTAGAGATGTAAACCTTTCCCTGGCACAGACTTCAAGTTATAGAACTCTAGTGATGAAACCCGAATCGGAATGCCCCCTTAGGATTAGAAAATCCTAGACAAAACTCAAGTTATGAAAGCAACTAATGCTGCGAACAAAAGGCAACCTGCCAGAGAAAATACGATTGCAGGATTGACTGATGGACCAACAACATTAATGAAACCTCGTCATCCTGTCATCGGAAATTGTTATCCAATAGGGTAACAGGGCAAAATATATGTTGTGTGTTGTATTTGTCCAAGTGTGATGTCCTAATTTATTATGCATTTGTAAGGTTCCATTATACTGTAATATTTTATTGTGCATTTGTAGTGCTCCATTAATTTTCGTAATGAACTTTGGCTTAAGAAACTGTTATTCAGCTAGCACTGTTTCTTGGGAGATGTAATTGTTTCTTTTGTATTAAACAGCGTTACAAAATTTTCCCCAACCATTCTATCATCGTAAAATAGTTTTGCGGAATTGAACACTAGCATTATTTTTCCAAAAGTAACACGAAAAATGAAATTTTCCTGAAGAATATTTAAAAACCAAAACATTTCAACAGTAATCCCAGTCTTGTGCATTATCACCATCATAACACAAAAAAAGCCGCAACATCAACATTGCCCTTCTTCCTCCATCAACGCTACAGCCGACCGTCTCTATGTTGCTAACGAACACATTCGAGACGAACGCATTGATACGGTGGCTGCCGCCGCCCCGCTCTTTCTCTGCACATCTCCTGAGCAGCCGAACGCTTGTTAACCGTCGTTCCAACGCAGAGCTATGTCACTCACTGCTGGGTGACTCTCATCTGAAAGGGCCAGGATGAAGGTCAATTTGTTTAGTAGTATTGCATGGCGTAGCAAACACAAACATAGCACGCCCTATGAATAGAATGCAAGGCGTAGAAGAAAAACTCGCTTCGGTGTTTCATCGTGTGGTTCGAAAACAAGCGACGATCGCTGCTGCTGGATGTGGTTGACTCTGCATTGAACGAAGGTTGGCTTGAGTGGGTTTTGCGTGAATCGATTATGTTTTGATGGACTGCGTTTGTCGTATGAATTGATGGTTAAAGCGAGTGTCGTTCGACATTGACCATCCTGAAACTGCACAACCCTGGTAATCACAAAATCTCAAAATGTTTTTGACTCATACAATGAGAACTTAAATTAGCTTTAAGCAAAAATATAGTGTACGGATGTTAAAAAAAATAGAAAAAAGAGAAATTCATAAAATCACGAATTAAAAAGTATTTTCAACAAATTCACGATTAAGTCGATTTAAAATGACCAATAATGATGTTGAGATCCAAATAAAAAAAAACACATTCCGTTGCTATAGTGAAAGGATAAACATGAATTAACTTGAAATAAATGGACTTTGTACCGTTAAACTATCTTTTATCATGTGCGAACGTTTTCCCAAGTATGGGGCAAATGTTCGCATTAAAGTACTTGCATTAAAAGTTTTATTACTAGAGCTACAGAAAGATCCCGATAAAATCTAGTGCTATTTTTTGAAGGTTACATGATAGGGAATCGTTAAGCAATGAAATTCCGCTTAATAGTTATTTTGTGGAGACTGTTAGGTGCGAATTTTTGCCCCGCACTATGTACTTTATAGGCAATTGTAAGCAAATTACCTCTTACAAATGCGAAAGTACAAGTAATTGTCTCCTTTAGAAAGTCAAAATGATTGACCTTTTGGAGACTGTGAGAACAGAATTGTGGAATCAAAAGTGAAAAAAGTTATTGAGGGAAAACACTTTCAAGAGACCGCCGGTAATAAAAACGTAACGTATCTTGAAAACTAACGGAGTTATGAATTTGCCGTCTTCGACAAAGTTATTCAGAACAGCATTTTCTACAACTCTTGTGAAGACATCAACCTTGTATCTTGAAAAATTCAAAAAGTAAATTTTCTATCTCACTTTTAGGGGGATTGATCATTTTTACCAACAGGTTAAAAGAAGCACATTATTATAGTGAAAAACTTCCTCGAAGACACCATGATGCTAAACGATATGGTTAAATCAACAATTGTGCCATATAGTAGTTGGATTCTTTGTGTGCAATATAAGAAATCTTTAAAACATCATTTCGTAAAAACACCGTTTCTCGAGAATGGCTTGATGGATCTTCGTGAAATTTTGTTGGTAGTTGCACAACCCCTAAAGCTCCGTGGTCAACCTTTTCTTTTTTTGATATCGTGCATTTAGCCGAAATGGCGATCGAAAAACCTCGAAATTTTTCGATTTTTCAAAATTTCAAATCAATGCCCCTCCCCTCTCCCAGGAGGGGGAGGGTCAAAACTTCGGATTTATGAGTTTCTAGTCGGGAGCAATCAGAAAAAGTGAAATTTAGAGCTGGGCAGATCAAAAGTTGATTTTTTGTCGGACCGTGTTATATTTTCGTAGAGCAGCTACAAGCTTCATCACACTGCTACAAATGAATGGATCTCTAAAATCAAATCTCCTTATGCGTGTTGCTAGGAATATTTGTTACTTTTTTGAAACATAGTATAGATTCTATTTGAACTCGTTTCATAAATGTCCTTTGTGCAATTTATAACCGCATTAGTGACGTTAAAACGTCTTAAAAGCATTGAATCTATGATTATGTTGATTTTAGATATCAACTGCTTCTCATAGACTTTACAGGTAGTGTTTTTAGGAAATGTATAATGACAAACAGAACAGTCAATAATACACTGTAGAAAATTTTGACGTTTAATGTTGCTTACTATTGAGTATGGCCTTAAATAATATGGCCTTGTTTGCCAGGAAAGAAGGTGTTAAGCATTAAGTTGTAAAGCAAAGAGGCAGCGTTTACGTTGTCGCAAAAATAGCATCATTCGTGAAAGATACAAACATGAAAATCATGAACAAATTCACCCACTCTACACATGACCGCATACCGCGTAGCCACGGGGGGGAGGTGTTTAGGGATCACCCCCCTCCAGAGCCAAAATTTGTGGAACAAAATTTTAGTATAAAGCGCTTTGCGACGAAAAAAAAATTTCGGCTGCGCCGCTATTTTCAAACTACGAATACAATTGCTCATTACTGTTTATAAAATATAAGTGTCAAATCAAAAAAGGTATCATTGACCGTTGAAAACCCCTCCCAGAGACAATTCCTGGCTACGCCACTGCCGCATACTATACAGAATGGGACAACAAAAAAGAAAAAAAATGGCAGATATTTAATTGGTGTTTGTCCACATATGCGTCATCCCATTCCCCAACCCAATGATAAAATTTCTTAAAAGAACAATAACTTTCTCGAAATTCTAAACGAAATTTCTGATCTATTTTGTAACATATTCTCATGATATGTGGACCATATTGACGAAATTGAACAGTAATTGCTGAAAAAATCCCATCTGGTGATATTTTGTGAAAACTCTGAAAAAGTTCTGTCAAAATTCCTGATGGTGTTTCTGAAAAAGAATCTAGCGGATTTATTCCCATTCACAGCGAAATTCAAGTGTAAATTCATTAAAAATCTATGGAATTCTCGAAAAGAACCATACAGACTAAACGACTCATAGCAGAACAGCGAACAATTAGTCGACAGAGACCAGTACTCAGCAAACATTTTGGTCGTATATGCATCGAATAAACGGCTTTTAACCCTCGAGTGATCGCGCTGCTGTATTTTGTACAACACGTTGAAACAATCTCGCTTTTTGTTTTCAGCATTAGCGTGGCGCTGACGGTGCTGGCCAACCGCGCGAGTTACCGAAGGTTAACCTAACTTCAACTAAAAGTGGAGCAGACCTAATATGATGGTTAGAATACGTGACTATCACGTTACGGACCAGGGATCGAATCCCACTCCCGACAAACTCATAAAAATGTGAGTTCTTCCTTAGAAAAGAAAGTAAAGCGTGGGTCCCGAGATGAACCAGCCTAGGGCTAAAAACTTCAGCTAAAGAAACTGTTGTTCAGCTGCTTCTGTTTTTTTAGGTATGCTTATGAACCATTTGGGCATTCTGGTGAAACTTGTAAATTTTTTAGAGCCCGGGGTGAACATACATATTTGAAAACTTCCTTGATGAATTCTATGAGAAATAAATGCGATTGTTTTTTAGATATTACTTGATGTCTGGAGATATTAACAGAGCCAAACAATCAGCCAAAATTTATCACTATTAGACAAATAGTGAAGTCGTACCCTTAAAGCAATTTTCCACCAAATTCTCTAAAACAAAAGTAACCCAGTGACCATTGTGCTCTCAAGGACAACATTTTCGCGTTGTAAGTAAATGGTCAGAGATTCAATTCCCAGACCTGCCATCAACAACTTTTAAACAAGCCAAAATCTATCGTCTCTACTCTAAGCAACTGCTCTAACGAAATGATAATTCGATAACGCCTCTGGACTACATCACTGTCTACTGGACTGAAAACCAATATTGACAACAATATGAACAAATACACTGCGTGCTCATCGTTATACCGTCGTCAAAAGCAGAAAAGAAAGCAGTATCACGTTCTAGTCCTAGTGCACAAATGACTGACTACAAATTGGTGAGGAAGTGAATTTCAAAAACATACTTTGAACGTCGAAGCCACAGCTTAAAAGTCGTGGATATTCACCATGGCCAATGGCAATGCTGAGGGTGACAAGTTCAATTCCCGGTCGGTCTAGAAACATTTTGTAAAGGAAATTACCTTAACTTTCTTAGGCATAGAGTATCTTCGTGCCTGTCGCACGATATACACATTAATATCTGTGGAAGTGATCATAGAACACTTAAGCTGAGAAGCAGGCTTTGTCCTAGTTGGAACGTTATGCCAAAGAAGAAAGATCTACTCGGTTTTGTGCACCCTGCGCAAAATAAACAGTTGGACATAATATAAAATGATATATAGACCCATACATCACGTATTTAGGATATGTGAGGCAAACATAAATGGGCTGGTTCCTTTGTTCGAATGCTGGAATAGCATAAAATCGTTATTATTTCTTATTGATATAATACAAGTTGTCTGTTGCCAAAAACGGAATCCTTTGTTGCCAAATTCGGGGGGTGCCAAAAACGGAACATGTCAAAAATGGAGCATGCCAAAAACGGAATCCCACTGTATTTCCATTAGAATAATCAAATTTCAAGTTTTGTCACATGTTATTCTATGCTCTTCATGAAGAACTCATAAATGTCAAAATAAGATGTGATAATAAAATATGTTATTATTTTGTTATAGGACACTGCATTTTTTTAATTTTGTATGGGATTTTGACGTTTCTTGGCCTTGTTGTTTACAAAAATACTGTAAGAGTGAAAGAGAAGGAAAGAACTTCGTGCAGTGCCCTATTGGTTTGCCATTCACCTCTAGCCGGGTGCTGAACACTCGATTGACAAAAAGTCACACATTTTTGCGTCGACATGAACGTTCGAAAAACTGCCACCCACAGGGCAAGATGGGAAATAACAAAATCCGACCAACCATTACAGCATTGTTCATTCGTTTATTTTAGTTTTTTTAACGTTTTTCATTGAAAACAAGCGACAACGAAAAGCTTTCGTTTCGATTCATATGTGCTTTAGTACCAAACATAGAAAGCAGTGTCCAAGTGTGGTACATTTTAGAAGATGCTGGGTCATTAGGCCGAATGGTCATCAGGACGAATTAAAGGTTAGCCGTTGTTTTTACCTTTTCCAACAATTTTTGCCAAAAACTAGTTTAACAATGAAACTAGAAAGGATAGCCTATGTTTTAAAGAGGGAAAAATTTATGAATTGAATATCAGCAGTTTCAGCGCCAAAAACTATTTTAGCAATGATACTAGAAAGAACAGCCTATATTTAAAAGAAGGAAAAATTAATGGGTAAAATATTAGTAGATTCAGCATCAATAAAGTATCTTCATGCCTGTCACACGATACACACATGCAAAATGGTCATTTGCAGAGGAAGCTCTCAGTTAATAACTGTGGAAGTGTTCATAGAACACTAAGCTGAGAAGCAGGCTTTGTCTCAGTGGGGACGTAACGGCAAGAAGAATGACCTTTCGCCTGATGACCATTCGGCCTAATGACCTTCGGCCTAATGACCTTCGGCCGAATGGCCTGACACCATTTTAGAACTGTTAAGCTATCTTTTATAATCTGCATGAACCAAGTTTAGGGCAGTAGTATTCCTTATTTAAGGAAGTCGTATCAATGCAGAAGCACGTTTCAATCACTTGCTAATCTTATTTATATGGTGAAAAATGTCATCGTTTAACACGCAGAAAAATGGCGCTTGTTTAAAACAATAAAACACATGATTGATTTTCAAACTGAGAATTTACTTATTCCAAAGTAATATTCAATTGTTTTCATTTAGTAGAGTTTATCGATAAAAACAACCGATTACACTAGTTTACAGCATTTTTGAACTCGGTAAGCTGATGATCATTTTTGGTGTAGAATCATGCCCTGAGTTCGAAAACGCGAAGGAAAAAAAATTACAGTAGGGTGCCTGTACCAGTTATCGCACCACCTAAGAAAAACTATTTCTACAAAAATAAGAAGAAGACCGACGAATGTAAACAATAAGTCAAATGATTGATTAGTTTTCATACTTTACAGGAAAAATATAAAAACGCAGCCAAAACTACTTTTAGTATTTATTACGGCGTGTGCCAATGATAGGAACCCTGTACCAGTTATGGACACATTTGTTAATTTGGGTTCCACTTCGCACTATTTACATGCATTCCTTATGGGATTTGCCATAACTGGTACACTATGGCGAAATAGGGTGCAAGGAGGCCGAAAAGTTAAGGAAAATGAATTATTTCTACCATAATTTGAGCAAATTGTGAAGTTTGAATGATTGCAATCATCTTTTGTGATCGTGATCTGTTGTTCACAAATTTTTTCTTGTTGATTTGTATCTTTAAAGGTTGAAAATCAACTATGGCGAATTTGAGGTACTATAGCCATAACTGGTACACTGAGCCTAGAGCGGAAATTTTTTCGACTTTCCATACAAGGTTTCGATTAGCATTATAAAATGACATTATGCGATAGGGTAGTGGAGGTATTTTGGACCGGGCAGGTATTTTGGCCCACCTAGGGAGTTTTATGATATTTATCACATAATCTCTACTAAATCTTGGTAAATTTTTATTGGAACACGAAAAGTATTCAACTATGTGATGACCTTTATTTTGGATGTCAGTTAAATATGCTGTTCAGTATCAAAAATAGAGAAAATGTTTTCACTTCCAATGAAACGCACGGAAAAGCACCAAAAACAGAGAAGGTGACAAATTTGTAGTCGGCTTCGAAGAGGTATTAAATTTTAAAAATAAATATTTATTTCATGTGAATGTAGTTAGGGCCTTGTAAGAACTCAAAATAAACTGTTCTTAACCTCGGTGGAGCGATATTATTTACTAAAATGGTGGTTTGAGGTATGGCCAAAATATGTTCAACATAATCAGATGTGAATATATTTTGGACCACCTGTCAGATCCATCTCTCCAGTTCCTTCTAAAGGGAGAAAATATTCATGCCAATGTAATGTACTCTAGAAACAGATAAATAGAATAAGTTTGGACCTCCCGTGATCTGGGTTGTTATACGTTTATTTTACAATGTTGTGGGTTCGATTTGTTCTAACAACTTTTCGCCTAGTTAAAAATTTCGATTTGATTTGCGTCCTAACAACTTTTCGACAAGTTGAAATTTTCAGGTATTCAGTCATCCAGTTTAGAAAAGTTGTCCTTCTCGGCAATCAGTTGATGACTAAGACAATGTCAGTGACAATTTACGTATCATTCAAATTACTTTATTTTTGATGGCCCTTCCACTCATTACAATATGTGTGGAACGCCTTTATATTTAGCAAAATCTCTAGACTTTCACACTTATGTGGAGCGTTACGTAATTTATGCATGGTGACTGACGTCATGCAATAGTTAATAAATATACGTTTTGCGTAACATTTTTTATGAAACATCATACTACAATTCGTAAAAACTGGCAATTGCAACAAAATGCCATCTTTTTTTACCGTTACGTAATTTTTAAACGTTCCCTGCCTCAAAAAATGAATAGAAAAGATGTAAACTTCACGTAGTTTTAACTATGTTTAAATTTTTGCTGAGGTGGCTTTCATTTCATCAATCAATTGAAGTTTAATTTGGTGGGCCAAAATATGTGCACTTGGTGGTCCAAAATAAAATCAGGTGGTCCAAAATAGAAGCCTGAGATCCTTCAGGAGTTTTGATATTTCTTGTATTTACTACAACAATTTTGAGTTCTGTTTGGCCTTTTTCGACAAAAAACATGTTGCTCTACGTGATGCCTACTGAAATTATCCATATTTTGAAGTGGGAACTTTCTTTTTTCGCTGAATTGTTCATCCACTTCCTAAAGGGGTCCAAAATACCTCCCTTACCCTACATGGGTTCATTCCTAGCGTAATTTTGAACTCTGTTTGAAATTTGAAACGGACGTATTTATCTTAAACCTGATCGTCCTTCATACAGGTATGGAGAAACGTATCTATCATCTATGACATCCTTCAAAAATAAAGCATCGGCCATTTTCCTACGAATTTCTAGCGAATCTATACCAACAAGCATGCATAATGATTTGTAATTGGGTAAGGCGTCTCTCCAACCTAGGTTACGAAGAGCAAACCGGACAAACTTTTTTTTGGACACTTTCGATTCTCGTTTTATGAGTTCCATAATATGGTTGCCAAACTACACTAGCATATTCAATGGTTGAGCATGAGCATGAGCATGAGCATGAGCATGAGCATAGATGACCGCACAATTCGTAGTTGCTACTCCGTGATTGACCAGAGCAATCGAAATTGCACAAGGAACCAATGAATAGGGCTTGGGATTAGCTTACTATTCTCAATGTACACAGTTCGAGAGCTCTCAACTTTAATAAGGTCAATAACGGCGCCGGCCACGTCCTTACGGTCATCGAGGATGGGATGGAATATTAGTAATGTCGAATT
This sequence comes from Aedes albopictus, assembly GCF_035046485.1. Classification (NCBI taxonomy): domain Eukaryota; kingdom Metazoa; phylum Arthropoda; class Insecta; order Diptera; family Culicidae; genus Aedes; species Aedes albopictus. The sequence continues at coordinate 213,116,893 of NC_085137.1, forward strand.
CGTTTATTTGCACCGCCTGCACCGCTTTGCCACCGGGTGTAGCAAACTTGCACCGAAACCGTTCGTTTATTCGCAGGTACTGTTCTGTTTTGACACCCGATTGGCACCGGTGCAAGAAAATGCTACACCCAGTTTGAGCTAGAGTCAGTCTAGTTAGAGTCTGGCGGACTGTCACTTTCGATCGGAGCCAATCGAGCATGACGTCACGGTGTAGCATTTATCGGTGAGGACACTATGACGTCATGCTCGATTGGCTCCGGTCGAAAGTGACAGTCCGCCAGACTCTAATTATAGGGACTCTAGTTTGAGCGCGGTGTAGCAGGTACAAAGCTAGTTTTACCAATACATGTATATCGCTGAACTTGTATCGTGATTTTGTTTTGGTAGGAATGATGATTTTCTCTTCGGCATTAGGTAAACAGTTTTCTTGGATATTTGTTTATTTTGAGAAGTATCAATTTTCAAAGAGTAAATCTGTGCGTTTAAAAAATATTTAAACTTGATCGATGATTATCAAGTCTTTCAAATTCTGAGGAATCTTCAAAATTTTTCAGTAACATGAAATTTCAAAGAGTTGGTTCAACGTATATTTTTCCCATCACTATTTTTTTTTATCGCAAATATGTGGATTACTTTTAATGATTTTCATCATTAGAATTTTCTGTCGCATGGTGATCTTTGATATATGAAATAAAAAATGACGTAATAAAGTTTTGATAAGCCCAGAATAGAATGAAAATCTATTAATTCAAATTGGACTGAAATATTACTGAAATATCATTTTGTAGGTACAAACAGTTTCAAAAACCGTAAATTCTATTTTTTTCCTTACAACAAATATTGAATTTTTGAATTACATTGAAAGTCAAACAAATGTCACTAAAGGATGGTTAAAGCGTTTTTAATATAAGTTGCGTTTGAATAACGTTATGTTTTAAAAAGCATTCATTTATTTTCCTTTTTACGTTGTAGCTAAACGTTTTCTATTGAACTGCCTTTAACATTTTAGTGTTAAATTTGTGCACGTAGATCGTTTACAATTGTATGTTAGCATCCTTTTTTATTGGGCAACGGAAATTGTTAAATTCTAATAAGTTGCTTTTACTTGAAAAATTATGATATTTCAAGAATTTGAAGAAGATAAATAATGTAGGAGTGTTAAAACATTGGATAAAAATTTTTAAGTAATATTTATGTAATGCTTATCATGTACAAGTGGATTACTGAAAACTTTTAAAATTGTTAATTTGTGTATAGAAAAAAAAATAATAAAAACAATTTTATTCATCACGGAAATCATGAAAACATTGATTATGTTCATTTTTGATATCCTTTATTGTTTTCATTGACGCTCTCACGCGGTCTTACTAATACCATCATAAGCTGTCAACAAATTGCACCGAAACCGTTCGTTTTTCCGGTGTCAATTGCTACACCGGTGCAGTGCACCGTCGGGAATAAACGAATTCGACATAAGACAAACGTTGTTATAAAGACCGCGAATCGCTGCATCTCCACGTTTGTCTCAGGAAGGAATTTTTTGTTAGTAGGGTAAGGTACATTGTCAGTCCGGGAGTCACCTATGGTTGGTGATATGATTTGTCAATGGATCAATATACACAAACCGCCGTTAACAACCGACCACTTTTCGACGCAAAAACTAGCCAAAAAGAAAATTCTATCGCGCGTCTCCACTCCAACTCCACTAGGGAGCAGAAACTTTTTGTCTATTCCACACAGATATACACTAAAAAATGAACGACGACGACGCGAACAGTAATCGAACCATTACACTAGCATATTCAATGGTTGAACGAACTAATCCAATGTAAAGTGAGATGATAGTGTAAGGATTGTCGAAATCTTTTTCAAGACGCTTAATCAGTCCAAACATGGCGTTAGCTTTTCTAATAACTTTTTCTGTATGTTCGGTAAAAGTTAGTTCCGAATCAAGCTGCACACCCAAGTCATTCACGCAGAACGATCGATTAATAACATCGGCACCCAATATGTCAAATAAACGTTGAGAAAGAATTTTCAAATTGTTTTTTTTTCTTATTGAAAAAAAAATACATTTCTTCATATATTTTTGAAAATTTTGCAAAAATTAAAAGGAGATCGTCCTCGAAACTCGCCAATATCTTGAATTCCATCAATCTGACGCAAAATCTGCATTCAGATGATCGAATGGTATTATAGTTAGCTCTTAATTTATGGAGAAAGATATAAAATTGGTTGAACAAAACGCAAGATATTTGAATTTTATTAAATTCCATATTTCCATATAAAAATTGTAACACGAGTTAAAACTCAAAAACTGTTCTACTTTAATTTTTTTAAAGCACGGTTTCGAAATTAGCGCTAAATTATGCTTCAAAAATTTTGGTCGTTGACAGAAGTTCACGACTTTCGTATTATTTTGTAAACTAGTGTTACCATCATTTCATATAATGTCAAAAATTTCATTTGTTTCAACAAAATAAAAACCATGAACATGGTCCGATAGCACTCACACATCTATTAAATGCTTACCCCAACAACGCCACAACGAAGAAGGTGTAACAAATCCATCACGCCAACTTCCAAGTGCAGCTTTGGCCGTGATGGATAACGCACAGGTACTCACGACAGCATCCACAAAAAGTTGATCGGTTTCGCCTTTTTTGTCTTTTTTTAGCCGTTCTCCTCCCCATCCGCTTACCGACGGTCTAAAAATAGATTTCCGAGCTGCCGCAGTTGCTGCCGTCACCAACACAATAACATTCTGGGTTTGTTAGTGGTAAAAGTGCAGTCGTTTGAATAAATCCATTATTTCATGTTGAAAATACCATATTTCTGTTTGTTTTAACAAACTGTCAAAAATTTCGACAAATGAAAATATTTGTATTATCAAACAATACAGTAATCCCACAGTTATGGATAGCCCACAGATATGGATCAACTTTCACTCTAAATTGCTACTGTAGTACGATTATATTATAAATTGCATCAAATTTATTTTTCCCGTGTAGAACGGTTATCAGTGCATCAACATAACCATCACTGCGCATGTTAAGGGGCTGTTCATAAACCACGTAGACCAAAATTTGGCTATCTCAGACCCCCCCCCTCCCCCCTCGTACACTTTTGTCCATACAAAAATTTTGAAATTTGTATGGAGCGTAGACTTTGGCCAGACCTCCCCTCCCCCCAAAAAGTCTACGTGGTTTATGAACGGCCCCTAAATGCAATTTATGCTACAAAAAACGCCAAAGTTGCGGCACGGCTCTAAGAGCTGCTTGTTTTGTTAACTTTTTGCCTTCGCACGTAGGGAGAGTGCTCGCGTTCATAAGCTGTTTTCCGTCGAATTAACAAGGAAATATCCCCAACTGCTGATTATTTCATCAATTGAAGGTATTATTTTTCATAAAACAGTGCGATATTAGTGATTTTTCAAGAAAAACACTATATTTTCAAGAGGTCTAGAGTTGATTCATATTTGTGGGTGAAAATGACATTGTCCACAATTATGAATCAAGCCATGAATGAATGGCAAGTCGATCTACATTTTATACCTTGTAACGGTCGTCCAGATTCAACCTGGAATCGGTTGGATTAACCCCTTCGCTTAAGCGCCAAGCAAACTCGAATATTCAGCTTGCATGCGAAGAGGCAAGATTATTTACCCGGCGAGACTCCTCAAGGCGAGTCCTTCAAAAAAATCAACCGACACCGACGAATCGAACCGCAGCTCCAAAACTCTAATCTTCTTACTAGACGGGATAATCAATGGGGAACCTTCAAAACGCATGCAAAATTAAAAAAAAAAAAAAAAAACAACAAAAACGATTAGCCAACTCTATCCTCTCTCAACTGATGATTGGGCGGTATACGATTGTATTTCAATGGTTCTCCGTTGATCTATCGTTCTACTTTTTCAATTTTTCACATAGGAAATCAACTCACAGTGTATTCGGTTTCTACAATTCCCTCTATTGTTCTCGTCTACAACCTTTCCCTCCTACCTTGGTCCGGACCTCAATCAACTCCCAATCGTTCTTCGTTAGATTTAAAAAATTAGCCTAAATACATCTGACCTGTTTTTTTCTTGTAGCGCGCTGCCATATGCTCCAGATGCTCGACCGATGCTGTCAGTGGTTGTTGTCCTGACTATGGCGGTTTGTCTTCTCTCCTATCGCACGTGTACACGGTGGTCTAGTCGATTTCGTTGGCGGGCCCGCTGACTGCACTCGCGAGTTTTTCCGGGCTTCGAGGTCAAACGTGGAGTGTGACCGGCAATTGTCATCCGATGAACACTCCGGAAGTAGTGGCACCTTCCGATGGCCCGTAGATGCGCTGGGGCGATCACTAACCAGCCACGAGGAAAAACCTACAAGCGGTCTGATCTTCGGACCAGCCCAGAGGCCACGCGACGTGCGTAACCCCCTACACCTACCTGGACGAAACACCTTCACTTGAAGGATATTTGGTCCTTCAAGTGAAATCATCAAATTATCATGGTGTCACTTCACAAATTTGATTTTTTTTTTTCAATTACCTTGACCTCGAGCACCGATATTTACGGGTTCTACAATCGTTCGAATCCGTAGTAGTTATTCAATTTGAAATCTGTATAGACATGACCAATTAGACCTTAGAACGAAGTCTTTAGTTTACACAACTCACATGTTTGTTGCACAATACTTGGCGCAATTGGGCCTGAAATCACGGTCTCAACCACTAAAACTTTTCTCGAACTCTGGAAATTTTTCAATTTTACAATTATTCTTGTATTTAGGCTAAACGTGTGGAACTCACTTTTGACTTTCGACTAGCTAACTACCAAAAATCTCTATCAACTTTTTCCACTAACTTCTTTGGGACTACGTCCGTTCACTTCGCTGATCGATTCGAGAAGAAAACTAATCGGTTTTCTCAAAGATGGCCTTCGCCTTTTGACCACAATGTAACCGCGGGTTCCAACTCATACATGGACATCCAAAAATAGCAAATCATCTTTTTTTTCTAGACCATTGGCTATACTGTCTAGTCTTGGACGAGAGCGATGTGAACTGCTTCGCGATCCGTTAAAAATGAGTATTTTCAATTCCCGCCACCCATGGCGCTCCGATCGTATAAAAGTGCTCGGGTTTTAATATTGTCCCTTATATACAAGCTATATTCATTCTGCTTTCACGTAGCTAGAAGCATATAAAATCCAACCGAATGCTATTTATAAATCCCATCTTGTAACATTGTTACAACCTTTCTCCAGAAAAATGGATCGCATCGTCAAAATCCAAAAGCAGTACGACACACAAACTCTCAAAGATGCCGTCGCCGAAGCTAGGAGGACAAAACACATCCGAGGTACATCCAAAGTGTTCAATATTTCTTTCACAACGCTTTTCCGGTGAGTGAAAGATGAGAAAAGGAAAACAAAAGTGAGAAAGAGGAAGCAAAAATCGCAAAAAGGGAAAAAGATCTTCTACTAACGGATCAAAAACTGCAGAAGCAAGCAACTGTGCGAGATCGAATAAGTTTTCTAAAAGTTATAGAACTTTTAGTGAAACTTATAAGATTTTTGAACACATTTTTAAAACATTATATCTCTATATGTACTCGATGAAACTTTTTCAATTTTTTTTTGTAATACAGCTTATACCTAAGGCTTTCATATGCAGCTTCGTTTGAGGTTTTATATTCACTACAAAAAATATGAAAAATCTGTATATGTTCAGAGTGTCATTTGGAAATTTATCATATTTTGATCGATAAAAGTGCCAAGTGTTTTCAACGTTTTTAAACTCTCCTAATGTAATATTTTTATACAGGACCTGCTGAACTACATATGAAAAGTAGGTCCTATGTATTTTTCATTCAGTTAATTCACTTTTATGGGTGAATAACATTTGGCAGATTATATGTGCAAAATATGGTAAATTTTTAAACATTGTCAACTACATAAGCACATTTTTCATATTTTTCGTAGTGAATATAAAACCTCAAACGAAGCTGCATATGAAAGCCTTTGTTATCAGCTGTAACACAAAAAAAATTCAAAAAGTTTTATCGAGTACATACTAAGATATATTGTTTTAAAAATGTGTTCAAAAATCTTATAAGTTTTTCTAAAAGTTCAATATTTTTCAGAAAACTTTTTCGATCTCGCTTAAAATTTTACCAATGGAGCTTTAATATATGATCCATGATTGGTCAAAATTTCAGCGTTTTTGATTGACGTATAAAAAAGTTATGAACATTTGATTGAAAAATTATTTTGACAAAAAATTGCTGTACGGACAATTGTTTGATACACTGTACTTTCAGCTTTGAAGCTGATTAGTCCTACAGCTACGAGACTGTTTTTTCTTCGCCAACAAACAGGTTTTATAATTTTTCCTAAAAATTGACAATATTTTTCTTCTGTTTCGCCTATCAATAACCTGAGAACATACTTTATTATTTTTTTATTCATCAATAGATTGCGAAGTATGCTTTAGCCTATTCATAACTGTGGGGTGACTGTAGAACAGATCAGTTTAAACTAGAAATCAGTTTGTCGCTATAGTAAATTGCAAAATCGGTTGATTTGAACTAGAATTTAATTGTTTTTACAATTTATTTTTCTGCGTGTTAAAGAGGAGAAAGATTCAAATTATATTAAGAAGAACTGTTAGTAACGCTGGCGCCATTTTTACTAAAAACCTAGTAATTTGTAAACTACGGGCCCTGAACTTAGTTTTGATGAACATTTTTGTTTTATAATAACGGTCTGTGGGGGCACCGTGATATGACTAAACCTCGAAACAAAGAGCAAACTCATATTTACCGTAGGTAAATCGACCAGGATCCATCCCATTGTTGTTATTGCTAGGCCTTATCGTCAAAGCTTTTGGGACGCAAAAATAAACAGTTTCGCTGGCTGCGCTACGGTTGATCCATGATCCATGTTGTTCGCTCGTCTGTTCGTTTATTCATTTCCCAAACGATGGTGCTTCCAGGAATACACATTAGTGAAGGACCAATGAACGAGTAGGTATCGACAACCAAATCAAAACACATCGTGCATGCGGGGGAGAGTTTCGAATTTGCAGTTTCGTCTTTCGAACCCTGTGTGTGGTTTGTTGGTCCCCACTGCTCGAGCCGAATCGAGTCATGTTCGTTGTTTGTTGTTTATGATAAATTTGATTATCGGATTTTTGCAATCAAAATAAACAACACTGGGTGGCACGCGCCCTCATCAAGCGGCCGCAGCCTGTATGGGAGTCAATCATTGAACGAATCTTTGTTGGTGAGAAGAAACAGCGAGGCTGGCAATTTTCTGTGGCTTTGTAAACTTATGCTCGTGTCCTTGGGATTGAATTTTAAATAAACGGCTAGGCGTCTTCTTTGAATTTTGTTCCACTCGGTAGCCGTTTTGGAAGAGAGTCTTTCCATGGTGTTGCGACGGTATCGCATGTATTTAGGTGAAACTGGCAACTGTTCTATCCAATAGGAATTAATTGAATGCGTTAGAATTGTAAGAAGATTTAGTGTTAAGTTGTGCGTCGAGTGAGAGAGTTCGTTAGTGATTAAGAAACTATCATGTAAGTTAATTTTAAGTAAAACGCAATGTAAATTATTGAAATGAATTTCTATTAATATAGCATTGAAGCTGCCGTAAACAAACGCTGCTCTCGATATGTGTTTCATTGATCCAGAAGAAACTCGCGCCAACAAACTTCAATGATGATAACTCATCAAAACAAAGAGGTCGGTATGGTGACCCGACTGGATATCCTGAAACAGCAACTCGAAGAGTTGGAAGGAAGGAAAGCACTTTGGCGCAAACAGTGCGAGGATGAAGAACGGCGCATGGCACTGGAATTCGAGCGCGAGCTTGCGGAGATGGATGAAAAGTTCTCCAAAGCGATGGAGAAAATTGAATTCGAGTACACGGTGAAAAAAGAGGCACTAATGTGCAAAAATAGTGGGAAAGATGTCCGAGTACAATCGACAATAGCAAGGTCCGATTCGTGCAACGACAAAACCCAATTACAGTTTACCTGCTCCAATCCAATCAAAACGACATCCCAACCACATTTCGTTGCTCCGCGAACGCAACTAACCAAGCCGCTTTCAGTCGGCTGCGATGAGAATAAAGGCATCCCGCACACGGGCCCATTCGTATCGACGACGACGAATCGTTCTAACAAGAATCAAACAGCACACAGTGTGTGCCTATCTACTGATGCAACAGAGATAGAAGCGAAACAATCGACGGTGAATATGGTCCAATCGGAAAGTGCAGTAAAGAAAGCCCCCGTCGTCGTCAGTGTTGGTCGCAACGCTGTTTCTAGATGTGTAGCTTTCGACCCCGGCGGGGCTGCTTTGCACATTGCAGTGCACAGTGGCACAGAAAGGTGTTATTGAGGACATTTAAAGCCAGAATTAAAATGTATACAGATTCGAAAAGTGAGATAATTAGTTACCAGTTGTCACGGAGGGGAGAATGTTGCGACGGTATCGCATGTATTTAGGTGAAACTGGCAACTGTTCTATCCAATAGGAATTAATTGAATGCGTTAGAATTGTAAGAAGATTTAGTGTTAAGTTGTGCGTCGAGTGAGAGAGTTCGTTAGTGATTAAGAAACTATCATGTAAGTTAATTTTAAGTAAAACGCAATGTAAATTATTGAAATGAATTTCTATTAATATAGCATTGAAGCTGCCGTAAACAAACGCTGCTCTCGATATGTGTTTCATTGATCCAGAAGAAACTCGCGCCAACACATGGTAACAACAACATAAACATAATTTTGACTTGAAGTTACACTTTAGCTTTCGAATACATACGTAGGTACCGGTCGAATGCAATACCATAGAAGCGAGATTGAATTGCTTTCAACACGTCTTCAGGGTCTCCGTTGAACCTTAGAATGTGATGTTACATCTTATTACAGGTCGGCATCGAGCATCCAGGATCATGCAATACAGTTTTACCCCGTATAATTGAATTATCTGAATAATCGTGGACAACTTCATTGCAATGAAATGGTGGGTTTCTCTAGAGATTTTCCTAAGGATTGTTTCAGGAATTCGTCCAGGGGTTTCTTCAGAAGTTCCTGCTGGGCTGAGATGGGAACACTCACTTGCAAATAGTGACACTCACTTGCCATTTTCTCAACTCAGAAGCATTATGTTTATTAATAGTGTATAGAGGACTTTTACCTTGTAATTTTAACAGAGTTTGCTGAAGGGTCGCACCGTACACGCATACAAAAGCCATGAGAGAGCTATAAAGACAGCTCTCCCCGAGGTGAATGTAAATTACTCTCACCTCGTGGAGAATCACTTTCATAGCTCTGTCACGACATCGGTATGCGTGTGCGACCCTTGCTTTATTCCACAAAATTTAGATAATAGAACATGGTAAAAGTCCTTCATATACTGC
>NC_085137.1:213833307-214032771 GCF_035046485.1 Aedes albopictus
CCGGCCGGAAACTATGAGCAACCTTAGGGAAGATCGGGTAACCAACCCCGGTGGGAACTTTGGTCAACCTGCAAACCTGAGCGTCTGTTCTCCAGGAGGAGCGGCTCACAACAGCGTATGATCCCCATGTTACGGGCGGCTGATCTACGTCCGAGTACCAGGAAAGGACTCTAAGCTCAACTGTGCACTATGGTCCTCCGGAAAGTAGGGGGTTGGTGTCAGGCCCTACGAGCCAGCCGTAAAAAACATTATAACGGAAAATCAGCAACAGAATAATACAAACAGAGACCAACGGCAACGACCCCAGCGAACAAAAAGGACTTGCGATTGGAAACTCGGTACGTGGAACTGCCGATCTCTCAACTTCATTAGGAGCACCCGCATACTCGCCGATCTACTGAAGGACCGCGGGTTCGGCATCGTAGCGCTGCAGGAGGTGCGTGTTGGACAGGATCCATGGTACGAACGTTTAGAGGTAATCATAACATCTATCGGAGCTGCGGCAACACACGCGAGCTGGGAACAGCTTTCATCGTGATGGGTGATATGCAAAGGCGCGTGATCGGTTGGTGGCCGATCGACGAAAGAATGTGCAGGTTGAGGATCAAGGGCCGATTCTGCAACTTCAGCATAATAAACGTGCACAGCCCACACTCCGGAAGTACTGATGATGACAACTCCGCTAGCAATGATGGTTCTCCGTAGTTGCATGTCCGAAAGATCGTGAAACTATTGAGAACTTGAGCTACAGGTCCTAAGCCCTGGTAAAGGAGGAAGGTTGCGATGGCTGTTATTCATGGCCATCGTGTAAAGAAAAAATGGATAAACCCCAATGCCAAGGTGTCATGCGACCCGTGCCGAGGGTTGAGGGGGTTCTAAACATGCTCAACCGCGAACGGAGCCTGGGGTGCACCAGGGCGAACACCCCAGTAAGCAGCCCTTACTGCACTACGGCGGGGCACTGGTGCAGCGGACATTTATTTCCCTAGCTACTCGTGGGACCAAAAATGAGTACAAATTTTACAAACAACCTTCAAGGTGACGACTGCCTCTCTCAGTCGTGTGAGAGCGAAGTGGAGAATACTCTGAGTCAGCTTGGCCTTACCGAAGACCAGCTACTCAGTAGTTCGCAGGAGAAGATGGAAATATCCTGCCCCTCAACGCCTACCTCCCGGAGCAGCACATGTTTCGACAAAGCTGATCCAGATCTACAACACCCCTCATCGACCGACTCCAACCTGCTGGACATGGAAGATAACGAAGATGATGGTATACGGATCGTCATCAACCCCCAAGGATCTTCAGCAAGTAGCAAAGGATCCGAAGATAACAAGGGTTCTACGGAAGCCAAGGGGGCTCCGAGTAAGAAACTCCCCACACTCACACGTTCGCAGAGGAAGCAGCTTAGAACTCTCCGGGAGAAGGGAAAAGACCGGAATGAGGCCTTGTCCATAATCCTGAATAAGGAGAGCGAGCCCACTTCCTCAAAACGCTCGAGAAACGACCTAGACAAATCCGCCACAGAGGACCCCAAACAAAAAAGGGTGAAGCACCATCTGGATCCGAGAGAGCGCGCCCAACAGTCCACAAACAGCGCGCCTCAGAAAAACGTGTCTGGACAACAAAACCCACCCATGAGGAAAACAGCTGGTATCAGCTACAGTGATATGGCCAAAAGCGTGAAGGTTGGGATAATACCCAAAGACTTTCCCACCGTCCAACTCACTACAGCCCAGCTAGACCTTCTACAAGAAGCACTCCTGCTCAGAGTAGTTCAACAACGAAACGAGCCAATAAAACCCAAACAACCTCATCTACAAGTCCGGTTACATGGTTCTAATCTGTAAGGATCAAGAGACTGCTGAGTGGTTAAAGAGAATATCCCCATCCATGAAACCCTGGGAAGGTGCAGAGGTGATGGCAATGGACGAAGTGGCGATTCCACGTCCAGAGATGATCCGAGCATTCTTCCCACAAAGCTCCAGCTATGACGACGACCGAATAAAGGCTCTCATAGAAAGCCAAAATGACATCACAACAACTAATTGGCGTATTGTGAAACGATCCATTCTGAAAGACATTCATGTCGAATGGATCTTCACAGTAGAGGGTGCGTCGATGGAAAAGTTGAAGAAGTCCAAATACACCCTCAACTACCGATTTGGTGAAATCCAACTAAGGAAAATTACAGATCAACCGACTGCCGATACCGCCAATCCGACTGGAAGGCCGACCCAAGAGCAATCTGAGGAGGCCTCCTGTTCGGGCAAGGTTCGGCTAACTGGAAGGCCGACCCAAGAGAAATCTGAGGAAGCCTCCGGTTCGGGCGAGGTTAGTAAATCTCACCCCAAAAGCACCATAAAGGCTAGTCAGTCCGCCTCTAAAGGAAAAGCTCGAAGCTTACATGCGACTCCCTGCTCTAGTGGTACCAAACCAAAGGTATCTAAACAGGGCAAAGGGAGTGCAAAAAGCGACAGTTTGACCACAGAGGCGAAACTGGCGGGCCAGGTCGTTACAGGGAAGAGAAACAACTCAAACTGTAACACCAAACGACACCCTGATGATCCGCAACATCCAAAGCCGGATAGTCGTCGTCCGGAAAAAAGCGGTAATCCCGGAAATGGCGACTAAAGTTCTGCAAGTGAACCTCCACCATGCTGAGAGCGCCACGGGTGTGCTCTGTCGGAGGTTCACCAAAGAGAATCTAACCGTGGCCCTCATTCAAGAGCCATGGGTCAATAAATCCAGAATACAAGGTATTCCACAACACTCATGTAAGTTGGTATATGATGACAGCCAGCTTTCTCCTAGAGCGGCTATTTTATTACATAACAACTGTAAACACTTTCCAATTTCAGAATTCATAAAAAGGGACATCGTAGCTGTCAGGATGGAGGTACCTTCCGCTAGAGGGAGTAGAGAGATCTTGATGGTCTCGGCATACTTCCCAGGTGACGTGGACGAAATCCCTCCTCCAGAAATAGCTGCGCTCGTAGCCTACAGCCACCGACACAACATCCCCTTCGTCATAGGGTGTGACGCAAATGCACATCACACCGTATGGGGAAGTACAAATATAAACACCAGAGGTGAGTACCTGTTACAGTTTCTCTCTTCCAAAAACATTGACATTTGTAATGTTGGTGACAAGCCCACGTTTGAAAACCTCATTCGTCAGGAAGTTTTGGACTTGACTCTATGTAGTCGGTCTATCTCTGATAAAATAAAAAACTGGCATGTTTCTGAAGAAATATCAATGTCAGACCACAAACACATCATCTTCGAATGGGAAGGGGGTCTAACGATAGAAAAAACGTTTAAAGATCCTAAGAAAACTGATTGGGAATCCTACTCAGCTATCCTACAATCTGAAGAGTACATCATAGAAAGTCACATCAAGTCCATTACACAATTGGAAGATGCGTCCAAATCCATTAAAAACAAAATCCTTAATGCCTACCAAGAGAGCTGTCCAACTAAATCAATTAGTTCGAGCAGAGACGTTCCATGGTGGAATAAAACTCTTGAGAAGCTTAGGAAAACTGCGCGTAGAGAATTCAATCGTGCCAAGCGAATCGGCGATTGGAGCCTATACAGAAAGGCCCTGACGAACTACAACAAAGAAATAAGGTCAGCCAAACGGAAATCGTGGATTCTAATGTGTGAAAGCATAGAGAATACACCCGTAGTGGCCAGACTCCAAAAAACTCTTTCAAAAGACCACTCCAATGGTGTGGGTAGCCTCCGAAAGACGGATGGTTCGCCCACTGTAGAGCCTAGCGATACACTGAGCGAATTGTTAAAGATCCACTTCCCTGATTCAATCCCTGAGTCGAGCATCGGCGACCAAGACACTGGAATTGCTGTCTCAGATCCACAAGAGATCCAATCATGGGTTTCTGGATCTAAAAAAGACGCAATAAAGGTTGCAAAGGAAGCTTTCACTCGGGCCAGGGTTGAGAGGGCTGTGAGATCTTTCGAGCCATTCAAGTCTCCTGGCATGGATGGAATATTCCCAGCGTTGATCCAAAAAGAGGAGAAAACACTGGTTCCACCCTTGGTTGAGATTTTTAGGGCGAGTCTGATTTTGGGGCATATACCCAACGATTGGCGTCAAATCCGGGCTGTCTTCATTCCGAAGGCAGGAAAGAGGGATAAAACCAACCCCAAAGCATTCAGGCCGATAAGTTTATCCTCTGTAATGCTCAAAATTATGGAAAAGGTACTATGCGAGTACATAAATCACAAATTTATGAAAGCAATGCCTTTGTCAAAAAACCAATTCGCTTATCAAAGTGGAAAATCTACGATCTCGGCACTACATACGGTAGTTCAAAAGATCGAAAAAACACTCAATGCAAAAGAAATTGCTCTTGTAGCATTTCTTGATATTGAGGGCGCATTCGATAACGCTTCTTATTCGTCTATAGGGTCAGCAATGTTGAGGAGAAAATTCGACCCATGCATTGTTACCTGGGTACATGCTATGCTAGCTAATCGAAAAATCTCCTCTGAGCTTAGCAGTTCATACATTACTGTTAAAGCAACAAGGGGATGTCCGCAAGGCGGAGTGCTTTCTCCTTTGTTGTGGTCACTGGTGGTGGATGAGCTTCTAGACAGCTTAGAAAGAAGAGGCTTCGAAGTGGTTGGATATGCTGATGACGTTGTCATTATTGTACGAGGCAAATTCGAAAGTGTTATCGTGGAAAGAATGCAATCTGCCCTAAATCACACTTTTTCCTGGTGTCATAAGGAACAACTAGGCATAAATCCTACAAAAACTTCCATTATCCCTTTCACCAAACGGAGGAAGGTCCAACTGAAACCCCTTTTCTTGAATCATACACAACTAGTTTATTCAAGCGAAGTAAAATATCTAGGTGTCATACTCGACGCAAAACTGAATTGGAACTCTCATCTCCAATCAGTTGTGCAGAAAGGTCTCAATACACTTTTGGTTTGTTCAAAAACCCTGGGTAAAAGATGGGGCCTAAAACCAAGTATGATCATGTGGATATATAAAACCATTGTTCGTCCCAGGACTACTTACGCTTCCCTTGTCTGGTGGCCTAAAACTAATGAGGCTGCTGCAAGGGCGAAGCTCAACAAAATCCAACGCACCGCTTGCATAGCGATCACTGGTGCAGTTCGTAGTACACCCACTTTGGCCCTAGACGCAATGCTTCACCTGCCCCGGTTAGATCAATTCATAAAGCTGGAAGCGGAAAAAAGTGCTCTAAGGTTAAAGAGAACCAAAACGCTGCTGTCGGGAGACCTTACGGGTCACCTCAGCATATTAAATGAATTTGCCATAAATCCCGCAATAGGAATTTGTAGTGACTGGATGGAAACGGTAGTCAATTATGACTTACCTTACGTTGTGTTCATTCCTTCCCGCCAGGAGTGGGAAGGAGGTGGACCCAGCGTTCCAACAGGCTCTATAAATTTCTTCACAGATGGTTCGAAAATGAATAATCTGACAGGCTCCGGAATCTATGGCCCTAGAACAAAAATCTCTGTCCACTTAGGACAGTGGCCCACAGTATTTCAGGCGTAAATATATGCAATATTAGAATGCGTGTTATTATGCCTGAGGAGAAAGTATAGGTTTGCAAAAATATGTATTTTCTCTGACAGCCAAGCGGCACTTAAGTCGCTTAATAACTACACTTGTAACTCAAAGCTAGTGTGGGAATGCATTCTGGCTTTGAAAAACTTATCCATACGCAATCGAGCCTACCTATATTGGATCCCAGGACATACGGGTCTAGAGGGAAACGAGATTGCTGATGAGCTAGCCAGAAATGGATCTAATGAAAGGTTCATTGGCCCTGAGCCCTTCTGCGGGATCTCAGACTGCTCTGTAAAAATGGAACTGAACAAATATATGGTCAGTCAAATCACATCAAACTGGAATGCACTTCCCCATACGAGCCAATCTAAAAGGCTCGTAACGATAAACCCCAAGAAAACCCAACAACTATTAGGTCTCAACAAAAGAGATCTCAACATCTACACCGGTCTAATAACTGGACACTGCCCCTGCAGATACCATCTACAAAAGATCGGAGCAATCCAAACCTCAAATTGCCGCTTCTGTGACGAGGAGAGGGAAACATCAGAACACATCCTCTGCTATTGCAGTGCACTCACTCAACGTAGGTTCAAAATTCTCAGCAAGCCCTTTTTAGGGCCTGCTGACATATGGATCTTATCTCCCAAGGACGTGGTTGGCTTCATAAAGCTAGTCTCGCCAGAATGGGGGAGTCACATACTGTAACTCAGGATCTCTATTCATCAATAGGGGAGACTGGGGAGACTTGATCCCTTTTTCTTAATTTACCTGAAACTTTAAGAAAAAACACAAAACTAGATCCGATTTCCGTACAAAATGGCAGGTAAACATGTATTGCAAGTTAATACACAGCAGAAGGTTTTTAAATTTCTGTTAAAGTTTTCTAAACTGTGTTTTTATGGAGGCATGTCTTATGATGTATTCTTCAAAAGTGGGTGACACTTGATCCCCCTTTCAGCACATGGTTTATTTAAAAGGAAAATCATTCCAGAGTCTCCCTATTCATTTTCTTTTCGAGTTTTCTTGTATTTTCGATGAATATGGAGTGTTTGAAATTGTAAGATTTCCTTAAATTTTTAAGGGTTTTGCCATATTTTTAAAATAGGGAGACTTGATCCCCCTTTTTTTGGTTTGTACTAAAGTTATAATTATCTGACACATTTTATCGTTGAATAGACTAGAATTCCAAGTAAATAGAGGCTTCCGAATAGAATTTTATTTTTCACATGTATAATGTGTGTGTAATCTTCGAGGGATCAAGTCTCCCCATGTCACTGTTGTGTATACTAAGCTGAATTATTTAAAATATGTTAACAACAGCCTTATTTGGATAAATAAGTTTGAAAGTATTTTATTTAAACAATGTGCTGTGAAATTTTGACACGATTTGGTTTAATTTTCACAAAGTTATTGAGATTTTTCGGAATCGCCTAAAAGATTTCTGAAGGACTGTAAACAAACCATCAGCCGTTAAAAAATAATGCAATGTAGAATCAAAATCACTTGTAGCCGAAACATAGTCGTTTGTCCAGGAGTAGTTTTGGAAAAAATATGCTAGAAGAAAAATGTGTTTGATTCCGAGCAAATATGGGGGGAGCAATTCTCCCCAGGGATCAAATCTCCTCAGTCTCCCCTAATAGATGGTCTTGAGTTCAGTCGATACCAAGGTATCTCAGTGACAAATATGTTACTGAGATAACTTGCGTACCTCACAGCAAAAGGGTATATCACAATAGTTCTAAAATCTGGACGCAGTGATCTTCGCCCGACAAACGAGAGAACGAGAGAGACAAGGACGCATTTTACGCGCAGCTCGAACGCGAGTACGATCGCTGCCCAAGCCACGACGTCAAGATCATCATAGGAGATTTGAACGCTCAGGTAGGCCAGGAGGAGGAATTCAGACCGACGATTGGTAAGTTCAGCGCCCACCAGCAGATGAACGAAAACGGCCTACAACTCATTGATTTCGCCGCCTCCAAAAATATGGCCATACGTAGCACCTTTTTCCAACACAGCCTCCCTTATCGTTACATCTGGAGATCACCACAGCAGACGGAATCTCAAATCGACCATGTTCTGATTGACGGACGGCACTTCTCCGACATTATCGACGTCAGGACCTATCGTGGCGCCAACATCGACTCCAACCACTATATGGTGATGGCCAAACTGCGCCCAAAACTCTCCGTCATCAACAATGTACGGTACCGGCGACCGCCACGGTACGACCTAGAGCGACTGAAGCAACCGGATGTCGCCGCAGCATACGCGCAAAATCTCGAGGCCGCATTGCCATACAAGGGCGAGCTCGATGAGGCCCCTCTAGAGGACTGCTGGAGTACATATAAAGCAGCCATCAACGACGCAGCCGAGAGCACCATCGGGTACGTGGAACGGAACGAATGGTTCGACGAAGAGTGCACAACGGTTTTGGAGGAGAAGAACGCAGCGAGGGCGGTAATGCTGCAGCAAGGGTCTCGACAGAACGTGGAACGTTACAAACAGAAGCGGAAACAGCACACCCGCCTCTTTCGGGAGAAAAAGCGCCGCCTGGAAGTAGCGGAGTGTTAAGAAATGGAACTGCTATGCCGTTCCCAAGGAACATGGAAGTTCTACCAGAAGCTCAACGCATCCCGCAACGGCTTCGTGCCGCGAGCCGAAATATGCTGGGATAAAGACGGAGGCCTCTTGACGGACGGACGTGAGGTGATCGAAAGGTGGAAGCAGCACTTCGATCAGCACCTGAACGGCGTGGAGAACGTAGGCACGGGAGCCCACAGCAACGGAGGAAACGACGACGCCAGTGCAGCGGAGGACGGAAATGAACCAACTCCCACGCTGAGGGAAGTTGTGGATGTCATTCACCAGCTCAAAACCAACAAAGCAGCTGGTAAGGATGATATCGCAGCTGAACTCATCAAGATGGGCCCAGAAAAGTTGGCCACCTGTCTGCATCGGCTGATAGTCAGGATTTGGGAAACCGAACAGCTACCGGAGGAGTGGAAGGAAGGGGTAATCTGCCCCATACACAAGAAAGGCGACCATTTGGAATGTGAGAACTTCAGGGCGATCACTATTTTGAATGCTGCCTACAAAGTACTATTCCGGATCATCTTCCGTCGTCTGTCACCTAAAACGAATGAGTTCGTGGGAAGTTATCAAGCCAACTTCATCGACGACCGGTCGACAACGGACCAGATCTGTACCGTACGGCAAATCCTCCAGAAATGCCGTGAATACCGGGTCCCAACGCATCACCTGTTCATCGACTTCAAAGCGGCATACGACAGTATCGACCGCGCAGAGCTATGGAGAATCATGGATGAAAACGGCTTTCCTGGGAAGCTGACTAGACTGATTAAAGCAACGATGGACGGTGTGCAAAATTGCGTAAGGGGTTCGGCAAATATACTATATTAACAATATAGGTCACTCTTACGATTTTTTGGCGACTCCTTTTTAGTGAATGTGTCGCCACCAAGCGGCAGAAGAGGTACTACTACACACTAAATGCATGCGCCATTCAAATGACGTTTATTCTGTCAATCTGTCATTGCATAGTGGGGATGCACAAGGATACCCATGAGTTCTTAAATAATCAATTAAACAATAGTTGATTTTTTCAACTACTCAAATTAGAAAAAAAAAATTAGGTAGCTCTACTTTAACATTTTCTGGCGTGCTAAACCAACTTTATCAGAATCTGAATCTCCTTTTACTATTCTGTTCGCATTTCCACAGGTATTTTTAGAGCTCTTTCTACCGAATTTATAATAAACAAGCTGTCCCCAGCAAACTTTGTTTTGCATACTGTTTTTTGATCTCGAATTTGCAGAGAAATCAGGATCAGAATCAAAATGAAAATGGACGGAAACGACAATTCTCGTCATTTTCCACCAATCACAAGCTAATTTGATGAGAAAATTCATAAGATTTTACGCTTGTCAAACAGGTAGATTTGAGGTTAGGGAATTACCACTGAATACGTAACGTAACGTAATAAATGGGTGCTGCCTTTATAGCTTAAAGTGACCAACATAGGACCCCCTACCTAATTGGTCCCACACCCCAACTTTAACTTATTAAAGCCAAATACTTTTCAAGTACGATTTGACATGAACCGAAGCAAATTGTAAAATGAAAAGAAAAGGCGAATGAACTAATCACAGACTCACTTTCTTAACTTTTGCCGTTTTTATAATCTTGTATAAAGTCTTATAAAATCTAGCTTGACCTCAACATAGAATGTCTGTGTTCGATCTCACGGAAAGTTTTGATAATAAAACCCAAAATTTTTCAAGGCCATTGATTCTACGAGTGACTTCCAAATTATACGTTTCTTTACAAAGATACGTCCACAAACGACGAGAAAACGCTTTGTCAACGAAAACATGTTCACCTTTTTAACTCTAACCTAAAATGGATTATCGAATTAGTAGTTATCCTGGCCAACATTGTACCCACGTTTTCATATGCAGTTCTATGAAAAAAAAAGTTCAAAGTTGTCATTGTTTTCTCGTTTACTTCTCTGGCCGATTTTTTATTCTTTTTTTTTAATCAAACTTAAACACTCTGAGTGCAGGCATCGTCGCGAAAGATATTTAAGTCATTTAACGCGTTATCGAGCTCTACGAGTCTGAAAATTAAATTGCGACATGCAAATATCATTTCACACGTTTAGTGCCTTCCATAGCCCATAGGGTCTAGCTGCAATGATCGATTTTTCGAACTTCCAAGATATATGATCAATGGATGAATGATCCTCGGTAAAGCCCTGGTGTAGTATGGCTAGGAAAAGTACAGCATGTTGAACAACAACAACAGCTGACAAAAGTACGACTCCATCAAGGCGCAGCATAGTAAAGTTAACTTTTCACTTTTTAACGAGTTTTGCTCCATTAATACAAACAAGCCATTTGTGTACAGAAAAATTAATTCTCAGAACAAATTATAGGATTAAATTGCGGAGATTTAATCCGATGGATGTCAGCATGGGCATCAAGAATGATGATATTAAAAGCCATTGTTAAGGACAAGGTATTTGGAGTACATAGCTCAAATTTTCTAGAGCATCGTTTTTAGAACCGTTGAATGGATTTGGATAAAAATGCATCATGCTAATTGTTCAGTGGTGGTGCATTTTAATCCAAATCCGTTCAACGGTTCTAAAAAACAATGCCTAAGAAATTTTGAGCAATGTACTCCAAATACCTTGTCCTTAAAGGAAAATAGTAATCATCAAGACAAAATATAAGTTAATTTTGAGGATAGGACGAACCAGCCAGTGGCTGAAAATCTCTGTAATAAAGAAATAAAAAAATAAAAAAAATTGAGGATGGAAAATTAAAATTTTGATGTGAAACGATTTCGGTGTCGTTACAATGAGGGAGAATTTAAATTCTTCTATAGATGTATTCCTAGATGTCATCTAATGAAATATTATTTTGTTTGCGTATATTGTAAATCGATTATTTGGGAACAAAAAACTTCGACACCCCTAACGTTTTTTTTTTCAAGAAATGCCGCATTGCACGGTAAACTAAAATTGAACAAAATGCAATTATTGACTTTTTTCTGGCTGAAATCATTCGCTAACGGTGTCTCCATGTCGTTGTATGTAAAAACGTGAAGTGACCTATATTGTTAATGACACATTCTACGGGCCCCGTATCATCAATACCATTTTTTCAAAGTTGAGTTATGGCATATTTGGCATTTTATCACATTCTACATTACTTTTGCCATCCAAAAATGTATTCGACATGATATTAGTATGACAATAAATATAAATTAAATGACGATTAAGATTAACATTAAAATCGTGATTTTAAGTCTTTTAGGCACACTTTTCATCCAAACTGTCGTATTTTAAACACCAACACACTGATTTTTCAAAAGTCTTCCATCATTAGTAGATAAATATATGTAGATTTTTTAGCATAAAAAGATTTTTAATCAGAAGACCTCACAACTCTGAAATATGGGTGATCATAGTATGGGTTTTTATTGCGTTGTAACGTCACGAAAAATCAACATTTTTAAATTTTATTCAAATACGGAAAACGTTACAAATATGAAATTTTGTATGCTCTTTGTACTAGAAAAGATCTTTCAAATGAGACTAGAAGAAAGAAAATCGGTTCACGGAAGCCTGAGTTTCACCTGGTTGAAGTTTGCGTTGTAACGTCACGAAAAGAAGTTCGGCGGAAAAGACCAAATCTTTCTGGCTTGGACGGCTTCTGAATTGGACAAACGTAGTTCTATATTCAAAAGAGTTTCGTTCTCGGTGTGTATGAGCTCTTTTTCAAGATATCGTTTATAAATTGCGTTCCATTGCCCGTTCATAATCTACGTAGACTTTTTAAGGACGGGGGAGATGGTGTGTACTGTGATACTGTAAAATTTTTAAATCGTAACCAAATACAACTCAAACCGAAAATTTCTGTGATATCAGTGGCCAACAGACGAAACACTGACGAAATTACAAAGTTATTAAGTTGGTCAAAGACTTACAGTTGATGGATAGTAGGATTTAAAGTTCCACCAACAGGCGGCGCTAGAGAACTTACAAATTTTAAATTTCATACATCTCAGGATCCCTATTACATAGAAATACGAGTTCTTCGGCAAAGTTGTTTGGTAAGTAAAGGACTTGCAGTTGATTTACCCATAGATGCGATTGATTGATTTGTCTTTATTAGAGAGACTTTCAGCCCTTGCCTGGTTCGTCTCTAATCAATAGATGCGAGATTTTGCCACTAGAAGACGTTAGTTTCCATTTTGCAAAAGCAGGAAAGGGATTAGAATTTCTTGAAAAGTATTCTACAATCTGGAACTTTTTTCACTTTGGACATATTGTATTCAAATGAGATAGTAATCAAAGATCAATATATAGTTCTTAACCCATTTCCGCCCAGTGATCTATTTATAGATCAGATGCCTCGAACGCCCAGTGATCTATTTATAGATCAGTAACTTTTGCGATAACTGCGGAGAAATGAAGCATTTTGGAAGACTGGTGTCTTCAGAAAAGTTGTTGAGAAGATCAAGGACTCTTCGATAGTACGTAATTTAGTACGTATTCGCTCCAGTAGGTGCCACTAGTGATCACGAAACATTGTGCTTTGACAGGTGTTTCGTCAACAGCCATTGTCAATACTGTCGCCTCCGTATCTTGAGAATCACACTACATAGAGAAAAAATATATTCAGCAAAGTTGATCAGGACATCAATAGCTATCCGATAATGAACTAGTTGGTTCTAGGTTTATCCGTTAGATGGCGCTAGTGGGGCTCTAAAAAATAAACCTCTTTATCTCGAGAATCAGACTACATAGAAGAATTCTGTTTTCGGCAAAGTTGATCACGACATCAACAGCTATCCGATAGTGAACTAGTTGATAGTAGTTTGTGGGGTTTTTCGTCACCGTTGAATTTTATGTTTCGAGATTTGTTGATTTTTTTCACCGAAAAAAATCAACAAATCTCGAAACATAGCTAGGTGGCGTTAGTGAGTCCTGAAAAATTTAAACCTCTGTATCTTGAGAATTTGATTACATAGAAGAATTTCGTCTTCGGCAAGGTTGATCAGAACATCAATAGCTATCCGATACTGAACTAGTTGGTTCTAGATTTATCCGTTAGGTGGCGCTAGTGAGTCCTAAAAAAATCAAACCTCTGGATCTCGAGAATCCGGTAACATAGAAGAATTTCGTCTTCGGCAAGGTTGATCCGGACATCAATAGCTATCCGATAGTGAACTAGTTCGTTCTAGGTTTATCCGTTAGGTGGCGCTAGTGAGTCTTCAAAAATTTAAACCTCTATATCTCGAGAATCCGACTGCATAGAAGAATTTTGTCTTCGGCAAGGTTGATCAGGACATCAATAGCTATCCGATAGTGAACTAGTTGGTTCTGAGCTTAACCGTTAGGTGGCGCTAGTGAGTCCAAGAAAATTTAAACCTCTGTATCTCGAGAATCCGACTACATAGAAGTATTTTGTCTTCGGCAATCTCGATCAGGACATCAACAGCTATCCTATAGTGAACTAGTTGATTGTAGATTTGTCCGCTAGGTGGCGCAAGTGGGCTCTGAAAATTCTTAACTTCTGTATCTCGAGAATCAGACTACATAGAAGAATTTCGCCTTCGGCAAAGTTCATCAGAACATCAAGAGCTACTCGATAGCGCGCTAGTTGGTTCTAGGTTTATCTGCTAGGTGATAGTGAGCCCTAAAAATTCCAGACATCTGTATCTCGAGAATCAGACTATATTGGAAAATATCGTCTTCGGCAATGTCGATCCGATAGAGAACTGATTGATTGTAGATTTGTCCGCTAGGTGGCGCATGTGGGCTCTAAATATTATGAACTTTTGTATCTCGAGAATCAGACTACATAGAAGAATTTCAAAATTTCGTCTTCGACAAGGTCGATCAGGACATCATGAGCTATCCGACACTGAACTAGTTGGTTCTAGGTTTATCCACTAGGTGGCGCTAGCGAGTCATAGAAATTCTTAACTTCTGTTTCTCAACAACCAGACATAGACAATTTTTGTCTTCGGCAAAGTTGATCAGGACATCAATAGCTATCCGATAGTGAATAAGTTGGTTTTAGGTTTATCCGTTAGGTGGCGCAAGTGGGCCCTGTGGGTGCTAGTGAACCCTGAAAATTCTGAACTTCTGGATCTCGAAAAGCAGACTACATAGAAAAATTTCGTCGATCAGGGCATCACAATCTATCCGATAGTGAACTAGTTGGTTAAAGGTTTTTCCGCTAGGTAGCGCTAGTGAGTTTACAAAATTCTTAGCTGCTGAATCTAAAAAATCAGGCTTCATAAAAAAATTTAGTCTTCAGCAAAGTTTATCAGGACATCAAGGGCTAATGGATAGTTATCTAGTTCATTTTAGGTTTATCCGCTAGGTGGCGCTAGTGAGCCCTACAAATTCTGAACTTCTGTATCTCGAAAATCAGGCTACATAGAAGAATTTCGTCGTCTGCAAAGTTGATCAGTATATCAAGGGCTAACGGATAGTGAACTAGTTGGTTCTGGGTTTATCCGTTAGGTGGCACTAGTGAGCTCTAAACATTCTGAACGTCTGTATCTCGAGAATCAGACTACATAGAAGAATTTTGACTTCGACAGTGTCGATCAGGACATCAAGAGCTATCTAATAGTGAACTAGTTGGTATTAGGCAGTGAACCAAAATTCAACCATCGCGCAACAATAATGACAATGTCGCAACATGCATTTATTGCGACAATCCACACAATGCGACATAAGTTTGTTCCAACTTGAAAATAATAGGATTAACATCGTACACCACAAGTTTAGAGATTTTTAAGCTTTGCATTGCGATTTTCGAAAGGTAACTTCGAGTTAGTAAACACTGCAACTCTGCTGAAGATCTATCATCAAACAGTTTTGACTTTAGGTTAGTAATAACTGATTATTCACGAGTTGAAAAGTACGCAACAAATTCAGCTGCCGTTTTGATTGCAACAAAAAATTTCGAGATCATGTCATTATCTGTTACCAGTAGGGATAAAGAGTAATCGTCACGCCTTCTTTGTTGCTTGTTTTGTGCCTCTTTTGTCTGACAATTCTCTTCACTGGTATTAGGTTTGTCCGCTAGGTGGCGCAAGTGGGCTCTAAAAATTCTGAACAAATATTGATGAAGTAGTTTTTACTTTGAAACAAAACCAGCTAGGTATCCAACAGTTGTCTCATTTCACTAATAATACTGAACAAAAATAGTATAGTATAATTAAGATAAAACTGAATCACCACCAGTCCGACCTTTACTGCTTCGCGTTTCAGGCGGGTGTACAGCTCTGCCACCGTTCCAAGTGTTCTGGCGATAATGTCCATGTCGTCCGTAAAGCACACAAATTGAACGGATTTTGTGAAAATCATTCCCCGGCTGTTGGGCCCGGCTCGTCGAATCACACCTTCCAGAGCGATGTTTAAGAGTAGGCATGAGAGTCCGTCACCTTGTCACAGTCCCCGGCGAGATTCGAATGAACTGGATAGTTCACCCGAAACCCTTACGCAGTTTTGCACATCCTTCATCGTTGCTTTTATTGCTGTGTGCGTTCAAGATGCAAACGGTGCCCAAATGCGCTTCAAACGCGGTAACACAGTGTTACCAAAGACAAATTAGCAACCATATCCAAAACTACCGCCAACCTAGGATGTAAATGCTACCACTGACATCGGGTTACTTGTTAGAAAATCTTACCGCATTAGGTGTTCCTGCATTTGATATTTGCGTTTCGAATGGACTCAGCAATATCAGTCTAGTCAGCTTCCTAGGGAAACCGTTATCGTCCATGATTTTCCATAGCTCTGCGCTGGAGAATGAGATGAGCAGAACGCTCATAAGGTGATCCCTTATAAAAATGAAACATAAACCAAGCTCAAAGAACAACTGCAAATATTTGGAGTTTTCGAATGACGAGTGCTAAGGTAATCTTTCGCTGTGTATTAGATAACGGTGAGTGGCGGGAGAGGGCCACGTGCTCGCAAAGCCAGAAGGATATACTACTAGAATGCCGAATAACAATCCATCTATATATATAAAAATGAGTTTGAAGTTCCTTTGAGGCAACAAAACTCAAGAACGGATGAACCGATCAGCATGACTCTTGCACGGTTCGGTTCGTATTCGTAGTGCCTGTGTTTATATGTACAAAAAGTAACGAAAATCAACTAAGAAAGTAAGAAAATTGATAAAGTATTGATTTTTCATGAGCTGAGAAGGAAATCAACACGATCGAAATGAAACCAATCTAGAGTGCGTTGCTGCAATGACCTCAACAGTTGTCAAACACCCACAGCTTGGCAAGACAAAGTTTGCCGGGACAGCTAGTTATATATAGAAATTATTAGAATGATGCATATTGAAATGCCCAAGAACTGTTGAAAACTATCTATTGATAACCCAAGTAACCACAAGCATTATATCATAACATTAATTCAATCGTATTATAGTTTAGCTAATGCAACATAACTTTTATTTTACATCTGTCAAGTAATGAAGCGTTTAATCTACATTATGAAAGCATTGAAGCATTACAAGATTTTGACAGTTCTGTACAGTTCTATAGAGCCGTTGTTAAATGCTTCATTGCATTACCATGTTAAAAGCTTTATTGCAATCAATAATGCAAGCATTTATTACTTTATATATGCCTGTACTAAAGCTTCCATCGTTGTAAACAGAAAAATATAGCTCAGTTCGAAAAAAAAACTGTAAAACACTTTTAGAAACAGAACCATTCAAAACAAAAGAAAAACAAACCAAAATTTTCATGGATTGCTGCGGAGCACTTAGATTATCATGCTCAGATGTTACTGTTTGAAAATCTATATTATTTATGACTTTTTGGGTTTCTGGTTGGGACATAAAAACAATCAGATGCTGAGGGAACAAACATTATGTGGGGTATTGGTTTCCTTATTTAACATAACGTCCCGAATTCATAGAAGGAAGGATTAAAGCGCTGTTTGTATTGTTTCTTATTTATTGTATTCTAGGTAGAAGTGAGCACGTATGAAACAAAAAAAAACAGAATCAACACAGACGAATTTATATTCGAGAGTAACATAACTGATGGCATTCAGACCCCAGCACATTTTTTAGAGTTGCTGAAAACACAACTCAATAAGGCACGAGCTAAGTATACGTTACTTTATATTGCACATTTTTGCAGGTGCAAAATACATGGTATCGTAGCACACAACGTTAGCGCGTCCGAGCTTCATCGTGGTTGAGTTTCAGCAGTCTAGGTTCAATTCCCGAAATACAATAAAAAACATCAAAGTGAGAGTATCGGAAGATAAAAATAGATAGAAAAATGAAAAACATACTTTTTTTTCTTTTTTGACATGATGCATTAAGTATGCATTCCATACGATTTGATTGCATTAGCTATAAGGTACAAGCATTTTATATGCTTTAGCAATCACCACAGTAAAGCTTGCTTTAAATTAACAATAGTAGCGCCACTTTCGACTTTAAACCTACTTTAATGCTGCCTATATGACAAAACAACTTTATATCGCATGTCATATAATACACTATAAAACAAAATTAATGCTCTATATACAGCGTCATGGTTACTTGGGAAGCTACTATCAGATTGTTTTAGTTATTACTAATGCAATCCATTTCTGGAACATTTCAAACTGCAACTTTTTTTTATTAGGAGAATATCAACTATGATCAGTCATCTAAAATAGATTTACATAGCTCATAGAAATAAGGCAGCTGCGCAAAAAAAATTAAAATAAAAAAATATTTTTTCAACGTTTCACGTGCATATGCTCCACTGTGTATTAAAACGAAAATTTCACCGTAGATTTCCGTTTAAATTACTGCAATAACTTTCTTTTATGGGGTTGAGGTACTCCAGAAAAAATCAGACATCTACTGTGATTGTGGCATAATTCGGGCGTTAATGGGTTAACTTTCAAGATTTAATTTGATTTGATTCACTTATTCCTAAGATATAAGAGTTATTAGAACAACAGTTAAAAATATGATTCTGCCTAAAGCGCTCCATCTTTGTGTAACCAATCAAGTCCAAATTTGTAGAAATTACAGATAACAAGATGAGGAACTATCAGTCAAAATTTGAGAATTTTTGATATATTTCATAAAAAGTTACGGCTTGTTGAATGTGTTTTGGGTAATTATTAAAATGGGCATGCTTTTGACAATTTGCAACTACCACCACTGTGTGGCAAAAAATAATACCATACGGCTATTAAACTAAAAGTTCTTGATCTACCAAACAACTTTAATAAAGCAACCATCTTTCAAATTAATCACGATCCTGAGATAAGTAAAACTAAAAATGTGTATGCTCTCTAGCGCATCCTAGTGGAAGGATTTGAAATCAAACGGCCCATCAATTGAAAGTTCTTGACCAGCCAAACAATTTTGTCGAGGACACCAACTATCTAAATAGTTAGGATCTTGAAATATATGGGATAAATATTACGTCAGTGTTACATCTTTTTTTGATATAACAATAATTACCGACAAACAGACGTAACACCTACGAAATTGAAACTCATATATCTCAGGACTCTAATTACTTAGACTTTAGACTTTCAAAGTTGTTTATCTTGTCGAGAATTTTCAGTTTAAAAGCCGTTTGGTTCAAGTTTCTAACTGACTAGTGGTATTTGAAATTTCGAAAAATCATGCACTTTATATTTATTCAAAAAATATTCAACATGTTGTAACTTTTAATAAAGTGCCAAAACATTTTGCCAAAAAATAGTTTCTAGTCAAAAAGTGTTGAAAACTTTTTAGGAAATTCTAGTCGTTTGTAAACTATTGTAAACTTTTAATTAGCGTCGCCTAGTGTGTCAGAATCTCACATCCAATAGTAAATCAGCTGTAAGTTTTTGACTTATCAAACAACTTTGCCAAAGACACTAACTCTCTAAGTAATTATGACTCTGACATATATAGGATGTTTTTTTTTGTCAGAATTAGGTCTATTTGTCTCTGGAATCACAGAAATTGATGCCCCTAACTGGTATGCAGATCCTCAGGTATGTCTTCGGTTCAATAACAGCTCGCACATCTTAAAGCGTTTTTAATTGAATCAATGACATTGCATAAATTATTGAAAAAATATTTAATTCGACGGCGTGATTAGTTTGATGCTGCAAAATCTAAATATCTGGCGGTGCGAAGTAATGAATATCAACGGTTTAGTCTTTGGGACAAAATTAGAATATGGGTGGTACTGGGCCGAAGATGGGTACCATTAACCTTCATGAAGGAGTTTTCATACTGCTGATAGCAATAACTTGGACCTCCGAGCCATTTATCACAAAACGGATTTTCAATAGAATAACGTTCCCCTTGAAGCAGTGAAGATAATGCAATAATGTATTCACAAATTCGGGTAAATTTGACTGATTATGAAAGTCGATTATCCAAAAACAAATCCGAAATTTAAATGTTTTATTCCATTGAATTGAAGAACAAACCAATAAATTTCAATGGTAAAAAAAAATCAGAATATCATAAAAATCCGAGCAGATTTTTTAAGATTTTGGTAGCGAGTTAGTGAGGGTCGGGTTCTAGCGCGTTGTAACGTCACACTACAAATACGCATTTTGAACACGTTTTTCTAATGAAAACTAAATGTTCAATAGGTCAAATATATCAGAAATTTTACAAGGAATCCGAATATGAAAAAATATTTTGAGGTTTACGCTCGTTTTCATGAGTTATAGTGGAATATCTGACTACGAATGCATCAAAACGTTGTAACGTCACGGTAGAATGTGTCTAATATAGTATATTTGGCGTATTGCATAGCAGTGAACAACACCTTACAGAATGTGTGAATTTTGGAGTTACGTATTTCGTAAGAATCTGGATGCAAAAGATGAAGAACTTGAAGAGAAACCATCATCAGTTGAACCAGTTGTAGACGTTCGTATAAAATGTGAAGCATCAAAAACGGAACAACCAGACAAAGCCTGGAAATCAAGTGTGTCGAGGTCATTCATCAGCGGTTGCTAACAAGAAGGTGAAGTGCATTTACAGACTGCCAATATTGTCTGGAAGAGGGCTTCTAGACGAGGACATAATTGAGGCATTCGAGGAATATATTATATAAATTCACCACCGAGGTAAATATGAATGATAGACGCGGTCCGATAAAGGCGTAGAAAACAAAATTCTTACCGAGCACAGTGTTGACTCTGGTGAAGATAACGTATATCAAAGACCTTACAGACAACGTAAAGCCAACACGTTGGTTCGGAGAAGGCAAAATCAAAATCCTTAACGGACAACGTGATGATGCGTTGGTCCGGAGAAGGTTAAGAGATCAAAGTCCTTAACGAGCAACTC
This sequence comes from Aedes albopictus, assembly GCF_035046485.1. Classification (NCBI taxonomy): domain Eukaryota; kingdom Metazoa; phylum Arthropoda; class Insecta; order Diptera; family Culicidae; genus Aedes; species Aedes albopictus. Next base: position 213,853,774 of record NC_085137.1, read on the forward strand.
GCTGGCGACGTGTTGACTCGGAGAAGGTAACAAATATCAAAGTCCTTAACGGACAACGCACTAGCAACGCGTTGATCTGGAGAAGGCAGAATAATTTGTTGTACATTTTTCAGCATTCTAAGAGACAAAGAGACGCACTAAAAAATGTAGATGTAGATCCAGCTCAAAGACCAACTTCAAATCTACGGCTGATAAAGTATAGAGAAAATTCAATTTATCCGGAGTAAAAGCGAGATGTCGAAGACAAATTCTGTGAATAATCTTCCCAGATTAAGTATGGCAAGACTCAACAGATTCCTGTCGCAGAAAAACAGAACATAGCAGTATGATATGTTCGATGAGGCCCAAATGCACTCTGATGGATAATATTGATGGAAACGCTGAAATATATTGAGATGGTTTGAATCATATGGACAACAATCGAAATTTTGAATTCTACAGAACGTCAGCTAAGCATTTATGTAGTCTGTAGAATGATGAACAAGCTCTTTTACTTGAAACAAAAGGAGATGTGGTAGATTGTACCATTCTTAGTAGGCATGTGTATGTCTGAAGAGCATCAGAGAAAGAACTGTCAGTGAGCACCGATGGGACCCACTGCAGCGTTGAAAACTACAAGACAGATACTCCACACTCAGTATAGCAGATATGCCTGTTGTTACGAGTGTAAACCTGAAGTCCTGAACTCCAAGGTAGTTTGGCTGACCTGGAATATCCCTGTAGTGTCTCTAAATGACATTTGAGATTTCAAGAGCTTCGCGGATCCCAACAGATTATGCAATACTATTATTTAAGATGAAAACACACAGTTTTTCTTGTAGATTTGAAGGACTTAATTATAGAACGGTTTGGACGACCCTGAATGTCCCAAAGGTTTATAATAAGCTAGTAGACTTCAGATTGCTCCAGTAACTGCGGTTGATTATGCAACATTACTCAGTATGACAGATATGGCTCTTGTTACGAGTGTAGACCTGAAGTTCTGAACTCCAAGATAATTTGGCTGACCTGAAATATCCCTATAGGCCTATCTCGAGGCCTATAGTGTCTATAAATGACACTGTAGATCTCAAGCGCTGCACGGATCCCAGTTGGTTATGCAATGCTATTATTTGTGGCGAGAATACATAAATTTATTTTACCAAATTTGGATGATAGAGTGTAACTGCGGTGTAACTACACAGAACACCTAGTTCAAGTGTGTGATGAATGTGAAAAAAAAAAACAACCAGTGGTAACCTGTGGAAACTTGTCATAACCCGGCAGAGCATGAAATGGAACAATACAGACAGAAGCGGAGTGCGAGGAAACACAGCTGTTGTGGCGATTTTAGGAAAGTTTAAGGTGAATTGGTTGCAATCAACACAGTGCCAGAAACATGGAAGTTATTCATAAGTCTTTTTTGGGTTTCTGAACAACGTGCTTTATTGAACGCTTACAACATCAGTTACATGGACAGTATCTGTAGTATTGATTTTTAGTTTTTTTTTGGCTAGTTTATCTCGGGGGTTTTTATTCTATACCTGCACATTCTTTCGAAGTCTTCAGAATATGATCAAAAACGTCTTGTTGAGAGGTAAACTTATGAGTCAAACATTCAGAATAGGCAGTAAGTATGTCGTTCAAAGCGTTTTCAAAAGCAGACAGATCGACGTCAAGTTCCGGGATGTCCTTTGTGATGCCAAAGTCGATGGAAGCAATATTGTTTCCGATGGCTTCTGGATTGCTGATGATGTTCCTCTTCCGGAAGAGCGCGAACACATGGTACTGACTTAGATCCACCTCCTGATCGTGATTACGACTGTTTACTTTAGCAAGTAATTCGGCGACTGATGTGTCCAGCTTGTCCAAACAAACGCTGTAACCAACTCCAATCCACCTTACGGTGCTTTCCAGTGCTAAGGCGTTGTTTTCCCAACACCAGTAGTCGATGCTTTCGCCGAAGGCCGTCAATTCGGCTTCGATGTCCAAGACCTTCTGGACAGCCTCAGTTTGTGTTGTCAGAACGTTGCGGTAGAAATTATTGAGCACATCTTCGGCGGTCTGCTGGCTGGATCTACTCCGTTTGCTGGGAATTGCTGATTGCACCTGAGCTAGTACATTCAATGAGCTTTGTCTTTTATGTTGGACTTTCGCGGCCTTGAATAAAAATTAAATCGATGTCGTTATTAAAATTCGTATCGAACGTAAACGTTCTACTTACAATAACTGCCACGAAAAGCAATACCAGAACAACTTGTAACAGTTTCATAATGAACAGTCGACGAGTAGAATACACAGGTTTATGTGCCATAAACCATTTGTTGGGTCTTTTATATTGGAAATAACTCGGACATCAGCTTTGCATTTCATCTTATCTTATTGTGTGTACCAAAATGGTAATATAGGTGAGTGAAATTTCTTCTCAGATAAAGTAACGATTATGCAGTATCGCTGAATTCATGTGTCTATCGGACCCACTTCTTGAATTTATTGATAACCAGATTAGATTATATTAGCTCGACTGAATTCGGTCTATAAAATCCGGAACAATTCAGGAGTTGCTTCATTTCGTAAACCGTAAATTCGCGCGCGTAGTACATTTGGCAAACCTTCATCATGAAAATTTTGCTGTTCCTTGGTTTATTGGCTGTTGCCGTAAGTATCACTACACATGCGGAAGTAGTACGGGTAGATATTCAGATTTTTCTCCTATCATTTCGTTTAGAATGCGCAATACTCTGAAGTGCGCCACATTGCTTTAGACGCTGTCGACAAGCTCCGTGAAATTTTGCCCGACTATCAGAGCGCGCATGATATCACGATCAACAAACTGTACGAATCAAAGCAAAAGGCCTTGGGAGAGCTGAACTCTTTCTACAATCAAACACTGACGCTGAAGACGAACTCTCTCAAGGTGGTGATGGACGCAGAACTGGGCTTACTCAACTATGGCAACACTATCGAGGATTGGTGTTTCGAAAATAACATTTGGGGTCTAATGAGTATCACGGGTTGGGCTGGAAACAAGTACAGCGAATGCATCAAGAAGCTGGATGACTCCATCGATAAGGACGTTGCTGAAATGTACGAACAATTCGCTGAAGGCGAGGCTAAAATCCAGAAGTATAGTATTTTCGAGGTATTCTTCAAGCCGAGCAATATCATCTCTAGACCGGAATCGCTGGCGGACACCATCAGCAAATTGAAAATTGATATAATGGACGACATTCCGGACTTTGAAGACATCATTCGTACATTCATAATTGATCTCAGAGATAAACAGTCACAGTACACGAATTGCTTGGATGAGCTTCAAACAGTCTTCGACGATGAAATCCAAAGACTGCGCAAGTTTTCGGAAGAATGCGTCGAAGAACAAAATAATTAATAAACTTCAATAAAAATAGAAACTATCATAAATGATGCCACACCAATTTTAATTGTGCGGGGATTAAAGCTGCGAAGATTTTCATCTTCGTCCGTCAATGTGCAGGGTTCCATTAATGTTTACGGTACTTACACCCTTTTCCACACGTCTTGCATGTAACCCCATTTATTGCTTCTCCAGTATTCGCACGATATGATCAGCCAATTCTCAACTGACTGTCGACCCATACGAGTTTTTGGAATAATCCGGTTAATCTAGTCTAGTCTAGTCTACACATACACAGTAGACCGATGCAAATTTTTGAATTTTCGCTCCCCTATGCTTAAACGATGGCAATTTGGGTGCTGATCATCCTACCAAAAGTTGAAATTATTCGAACGAAATTTGACTGAGCACACGCCATTTAAAGTTTGTATGGAAATTACTATGGTAAATTCCGTGTTTCTTTTGCACATGCTGTAGTATTTTTCTATGATGTGTTGACAATCAAACCGATATTGATTCATATAGCTTACATTGCCATCTATCAAAGTGCCGAAGACACATGACACATAAAACCTATAGGAAAATTGTTATTTAATAAAATTAGGTTTTTAATCTTTAGCAATGATAATTCATTTTATTTCTTGGGAACACTGCGGGAGGAAAATTCTGCCTAGTAGGCCACATGAAAATTTTGCATTGCCAAATGTCAACATGGAAATACAAAGGCGTGAATCAAGGTAAGTAAAAGGAAGGTAATCCAATATGTCAGATTCCACCATCCGCCATATTGGAAAACCTAACGACAGCTGGTAAGTTTGTATTTAATTTTTTTCACTAGTGAGATGACAAACAAAAACTTTCAGCCCTAGCAACGTAGCAACCCCACAGAAACCATTCACGCTTAACTTTCTCAGCACTAAAATCGGACAAACTCCATGACACTCATCGAGTGTTTCCTACTTACACGGATTGCAAATCGTACACCCACTTAAGCAAATATTTTGCAATATTTTCGGCAAAGCAATCTCTTTTGGTTAAGAAATCACCATTGCATTCATATTTAACAAAAATGCGGGGACACGAGCAAATTTTAAACCTGGGGGAGTATTACTCATTTTATGAGTGCCATGGAAATATGTTAACATTGGTTATCCGTGTTGAGAATGTTGTTGCCGATGCGGCGCAGCAACGCTTCTGTAGCGTTCTGCAACATAAACAAACTGGCCGGCTGTCATCTCCATCCCCCCGCAGTGTGCCGCACTCCCCGCATCCACTTACTGCGTATACGCTAACACCTTCCTTATAAACATCTTGGCGTGAATCACCAACGACTGCAGCACCAAGTTTGTTCGTGCTTAATAAATTGGGCAAAACATAACCGACTGGACACAAAAAGTCGTGAAATACCTAAGAGGATACTCTTCTACTTCCAGATACTCAGAAATACAATACGATACTGCTAACGTTCGGCAACTCAAAATATCCTTATCCAGGTGTTCACGGCCGTCATGCCATTAATTAGGTATTAGGGGCTGTCCATAAATCACGTGGTCATGAGGGGGGGGGGGGGTTTCGGCCAATGACCATTTTGTATGGACAAATAAAAAAAATTGTATGTACTAATGACCACGCGGGGGGGGGGGGGGGGTTTAAAAGTCCCAAAAAAATGACCACGTGGTTTATGGACAGCCCCTTACACTTTATAATTCAGATAATTTAAAATCAGTTCCGGGTTGGCCAGAAGAATATGTTTATAGCCTAATGTATTAGTTAAACAACGTAAAGCCATAGAGTTCAGGAATCCTTAACCACAGACGAAATGATAGTTCATGATTTTTATTTAACCAGGAAATGTCTCAATCATTCCCATAAATGCTTTTCCAATGCCATACTGAACCCTACCACCCAATAACAAGATGAAGTTAAAGTTCATGGTGGTGGTGATCAAACGTAGTCAGATAGTCACCTGATTATTTTTATATTTGGCCCTGTGGGGATCGGTATACAAAAAATAAGGATGTGGCCAGGCACCTACATTGGTGCGCGGAAACCCAATTTCAGGAAATCACAGGAAAAAACAATTTTGTTTAGCAGTTCACCTTCATCGGTTCCCGTTCATGTGCAGCTCATTCTGTTTTCGTTTTGACACATTGCATTGCTAAATTTGTCCTTGCCTACTAGGCAAAATTTTCCGCCCCCAGTGTTCCCAAAAAGGAAAGTAAAACATCATTACTAAAGATTCAAAATTAAATGTTATTGAATAACAATTTTTCTATAGGTTTTACGTGTCATGTGTCTTCGGCACTTTCATAAATGACAATGTAAGCTATATGAATCAATAAAGGTTCAATTCTTAAGACATCATAGAAAAATACTATAGCCTGTGCAAATGAAAGATAACATTTCCCATAGTAATTTCCATACAAACTTTAAATGGCGTGTGCTCAGTCAAATTTGATCCGAATAATTTCAAATTTTGGTAGGATGATCAGACCTCAAAATGTCATCGTTTAAGCCTAGGGGAGCGACTAATTCTATAATTTTTCTTGTCATTATCAATGCTAGCAGTACATCGAAGATGCAATACAAGAGTTGAAGCGGCCAGGCCTTCTGACGATAGTGATACTCGAACTACGCACATCACTCGATCCATCGTCGCCTTGATCAACCGTATCAGTTTGTCCGGGAATCCGTATTCGTGCATAATCTGCCATAGCTGTTCTCGATCGATTGTATCATACGCCGATTTGAAATCGATGAACAAGTGATGTGTGGGCACGTTGTATTCGCGGCATTTCTGCAACACCTGGCGGATGGCGAACATCTGGTCCGTTGTAGCGCGTTCACCCATAAATCCAGCCTGATATTGCCCCACGAACTCTCTTGCAATTGGTGATAGACGGCGGCATAAAATTTGAGAGAGTATCTTGTAGGCAGCGCTCAGTAGTGTGATCGCGCGGTAGTTCCCGCAATCCAACTTGTCGCCCTTTTTGTAGATGGGACACACGATACCTTCCATCCATTCCTCCGGTAATACTTCCTCCTCCCAAATCTTGGTAATGACCCAGTGTAGTGCTCTCACCAGTGCTTCTCCACCGTATTTTAGAAGCTCGCTTGGTAGTTGATCTGCTCCAGCGGCTTTGTTGTTTTTCAACCGGCCAACCTCCTCCTCAATCTCTTGAAGGTCAGGGGCCGGAAGTCTTTCGTCCTGTGCACATACTCCTAGATCGGTTACCACGCCACCTTCGGTACTTGCAACGTCGCCATTGAGGTGCTCATCGTAATGCTGCCGCCACCTCTCGACCACCTCACGCTCGCTCGTGAGAATATTCCCGTGATTATCTCGGCACATGTCGGCTTGTGGCACAAAGCCTCTGCGCGAGCGGTTCAGCTTCTCGTAGAACTTTCGTGCGTCCTTAGCGCGGTACAGCTCTTCCATCGCTTCGCGATCTCGTTCTTCCTGCTGGCGCTTCTTCATCCGGAAGACTGAGTTCTGCCTGTTCCGCGCCTGTTTGTAACGTGCCTCATTCGAAAAACTATAAAAACCGTTATAACTATTTTAATTATGGAATTAGCGGAATGTCATGTTCAGCAAAGTTGTGTGTTTTACCATTATCTATTACCATCGTGCGGGGCTACTTTTGAAATGCGGGGCTACTTTGGATACTTTTGAATATGGATTTTTTGAATTCAAAATATGGTTCAAATCTGTTTGATGTCTTTGGGACTATTGTGAAGCAATAGTTTTCGCTTCATTTAGCTGAAATTATTTTTCAAACAGACCGTTTATTGCTTGTCAGGACGCGAAAAAACATCGAATAAACCAATAAAATATACATAACGTATCAGAACATTTGGTCTGTAAGCATTGTTTCTACAGTTCATAAATTCCAAAGGGTTGATCAATTCATTCAAAATGTATCAACGTAGCATATACAATCGAATATTTGTATCGTTATACATTGTAAATGACCGTTTCACCTAAATAAAGGATTGATGGTCCCTTTTTTCAGGCTATCTATATAGCAATATCACGCTGCTCATATTACCAAAGGTAGCACAGAACCTTCTTAAAACGCATATTTTTATTGAAATTATGTATGATACAGTTACTACAGTACTGGTACAAAGTAGTTTTCTAAATAACCCTGGAATTTGAAATGCAGTATTGTTATAGATAACAATGTCCAAAGTAGCCCCCATCCGGTTCTATATGACATGTGTCCGATTGGTGTATGAACAACTTTTTTGTTTATTGATGGATTTAGTTCAAATTTTGCATACATCCTACATACATACTCACAATTATTATGTCTAAAAATTTTGGAAATCCATTCACTACTCTGGGAGTTATAATGTCATAAAGTTGAAAAACCATGAAAAAGTATATAAAAAAGCCCCGCACGACGGTACTTTGTAGAACATGAGAAAAATGTAGAATCAATTTTAAGAAAGTTATTACGCAAAAACCTTTTTCAAGGGGCTGATGATAGAAAACGTAACGTATCTTAAAAATTAACGGAGTTACAAACTTGGTGTATTCAGCACCACAACATTTTCTACAACTTTTGTAAAGACACCAACCTCGTATCTTGAAAAATTCAAAAAATAAATTTTCTATCTCACTTTTAGGGGGATTGATCACTTTTCATAGAAGTTCAAAAGAAGCTCCTCATTAAAGTGAAAAACTTTCTCGAAGACACCATGATGCTAAACTTCATAGTAAGAAAGTTATTAATTAAGCGCGCTAAAATGACGAAATCAGCCACGTGATCAGTATACCGGTTTGCGTCCATTTCTTAGTATGGATCGCCTTAGCATTGCGGCGTCGCGTGCACGGCTTAGGGTTCCGACTAGATCTTCGCTGGATAGATCGTGATCGTACCCTCCATAAAGCAATCGCTTCACAAATGCCGGCTTATCGAAGCGCGAGGTCAGCCCTCCCCGATGGTCGATGACCTTCGGCTGTAACCTTTTTCCTATATAGAAACTGTAACATCCCGGATCTGCGTGTTACTCGATAAGATATGTCCGTTGGAGAAGCTTACCTACTAAATCATCATCAGCAGAAGTAAAGCTCACCGGTGTAATAAAACAGAACGATAAGCAAATAAAATGATGGTAATCACAATGTCCATTGAGTAAAACAATCGCCCACTTGAAATAATCCGAAAATCCGATAACAGACTTTCTAATTCCGGCTGAGGCTGCGTTCGCACCGAAGTACGCACTTTACCTTTGGCAGATTAGATTTACTGCTGCCTATCGCTCAATTAGCTAGTGCCCCCTTTAGAATTAACAAACTTGTTCTTTGAAACTTATTATTACCGCACTTATCGGGTACGTGTACGCGCTCATAGGTACCTAAATATAAATATTCCAGATGATCAAAAGCCACTGGGGCTTTCCTATGGTTGACCTATAATATGGACGTGCGATTACGAAAAAAAAACGCCATCATAAGCCGTCCACTAATCTGGTACATCTGTTTCTTCAACTCGCAAGAACAGCTCTCGCCTTCTTCATCCGAGCACTTATGATGATTTTAGGAGCATTGGAATAATGCCACGCGAAGAGGAACCTAATTCACGTTATGTCAAATATCATCATTTCCAACACAGCTATGCCAAATGGTCCACGATTACCTGGGAGCGTTCGTGTCGTGTACTGAGTACACGCACCATAAAAAATGCACGCTTGAGGAAAACAGCGTGAGCGTGAGCGCGGCGTCGCTACAGGTAGTCAAAGACGCGACTGAATAAGGTTGGGTTTTTAAATTTTGAAAAATGTATTGATTTTTTGATTTTATACGAAAGAGCACCTTTTTCTGAGCCACTATGATTTTTTTTCAGATTTTTAGAACTTTGTTTTGGTACCTAAAAACAATTTCAAAGAGATTTTTTGAAATCGCTTTTTGACAGCTGGGCAACTGTCTGACAGCTCCGCCCAGTACAAACTACGACGAGGAGTGATTCGGCAAATCACTCCCATACAAACTTTAAATTGATTTTTAAATAGGTTTCCGGACTCCAAAATTCATGAAAATTTGGATTTCGGCTCAGTTTGACATGCAGATTCAGAATATCGAATTATCTCAACACCGTTAAAGAAGCCAATTCGGAGCACTTCAAAGTGCTTGATCTAAAAACAACCTTATCGAAGGCACAAACCGTAACAACGGCAACTCACAATAAGGATTTGTAAGGTTCAGTAACGACTTTGAATCCGATCACTCCTTTTTATACAGTTTTGTTAACGTATTTCTATTGTTTAGGTACCCAAAAACCACAAGATCAAACTTCAACCATCGCACAACAATATTTATTGACAATGTCGCAACCGGCATTTTCTGCGACAATCCACCCAATGCGACATAGATTTGTGCCAACTTGAACTTGGATAAAGATCGTACACCACAAGCACAGACAAACAGACGTAATATTTCAAACATTTTTCGATTCAAATCATGGTCACGGAAACATGTTCGGCTAATGCTAAAAGGAATGAGTTTGGCCAACCATCAACTAGGTAGCGGCAGAGGGCAAACGTCAATTGGCTTCTTTAGCGCTGTTGAGATAATTCTATATTCTGAATCTGCATGCCAAACTGAGCTGAAATCCAAATTTTCATGAATTTTGGTGCCCGGGAACCTATTTAAAAATCAGTTTGAAGTTTGTATGGGAGCGATTTGTCGAATCACCCCTCGTCGCATTTTGTACTGGACGGAGCTGTCAAGTAGTTGCCCAGCTGTCAATAGGTGATATCGAAAAATCTCTTTGAAATTGATTTTAGGTACCAAAATAATGTTCTAAAAATCTGAAAAAAATCATGGTGGTTCAGAAAAAAATGCTCTTTCGTATAAAATCATAAAATCAATACATTTTTCTAAATTTAAAAACCCAATTTTGTACAAAAACGATGTTAGCGCCACGGATGGGCAGTTAGCCAGCTATCAAACTTTTAAATAGACCGTTGAATTGATGTACGATGGGAATTGTCAGAGTGATACGTGTGTTTGTCTGTGCTACATGTTTAGAGAAGGTTAAGCCTTGCATCGCGATTTTCGATGAATACCTTCGAGTCGGTAAACACTGCAACCATACGCGCCAACTTGTGACGTAGTTGGGAGGGCAAAGCTCTTCATAATTGATCAAAATGCACGTCATAAGTAGGCGCGTATGACCGCAACGCTGTTAAAGATCTACCATCAAAAAGTTTCCATTTTGGGTTAGTAATTTACGAGTACGTAACAAAATTAGCTTCTGTTTTGTCATTAATTATACAAACTATTACTGAAATAAAATGTAGAATCTACAGCGGCTAGAGATTATTTTTTTAGCATAGAGTTATGTTACACGATGGACTGCAAAACAGTGAGTCGATAAGAAGGACGTCCAACATACAGGGGATGGGATAGGCAACTTTTTTTCTCTTTCCAAAAATGTTCAACATGCTGTAACTTTTCAAAGAGTGCATCAAAAATTCTCAAATTTTGACTGTTTGTTCACCTACTATATGTGCATGATTGAAACAAATTTGAGCTTGATTGGTTAATCTTTCGCGAAGTTAGAATTGTTCTGGTAAAACACTATTTTTAAACAACTAATTTTTGAACTGTCATATCCTGGAAACCAGTGAACCGAATTGAATGAAATTTTTAACGTTTATTAACAACTAGCTGTCCCGGCAAACGTCGTTCTGCGTACTGTGTTTTTTTGACATGTAGCTCTGTAGAAAAATGCCCCGCAAAATGCAATTCCGAACTCTCTCGTTTTCGGTGCGTTCCCAGCCGATTTTCCCAATTATTATTTCGTACAAACACGTGGGAGCCCTGCACGAATGAAACACTGAAAGAATGGTGTAGATCCGTTGGCCCGTTCTCGAGCCTATTCGTGACATACAAACACCGTTCCATTTTTATTTATATAGATAGATCTAGAGATAGATAGATATATGGATACTTGATACGACGCTATAAAATGTAATATTTTCTCACGATGAATAGAGTTTGACTGGTTTGACATTTTCACCCATATAGAGGAAAATAAGTCAAATTTACAATATCATACAAAAAATACTAAATGTGTTCTTCTTTCAATCCAAATAGGCTCTAATACATCTTATCAGAGATATCTCGAGAACAAAAGCAGAAAATCTTTGGATATCAACACTAAATGTAATGACATTGGTGTAAAAAAATTTATTTTTTTCAAGAGAGATCCAAAAAGTGTGAATCCATGATAACTTTTTTCAGCGTTCAAAAAGTATCTATGTTTTAATGACATGAAAAGCATCAATGTATTGTTGATAAACGTTCAAAAGTTCATTAAATTCGGTTCTCTGGTTTCCGGGATATGACAGTTCAAAAATTAGTTGTCTAAAAAATAGTGTTTTACAAGAACGATTCTAGCTTTATGAAAGATTGACCAATCGAGCTCAGAATTATACCAATGATGTACATATAGTAGGTAAACAAACAATCAAAATTTGAGAATTTTTGATGCACTCTATGAAAAGTTACAGCGTTTTGAACTTTTTTGTGAGAGAATAAAAAGTTGCCTATCCCAAACATTTTGGCCTAGCTCTGGTCCTCACTCCACAAGTTCCTACCTCATGCTTCCACGGGTCAAACAATAGCAAGGACCGCCAGCTAAGAATTGTGTGCTTAGCAGGTAGTGCAGTCTGGGCACTGCTGGCCTTCTAACTTCAGCTAGATTGAGGAGGTACGTCCCGAGCGTCTGTTCACCAAGGAGGTGCGGCTCAAACAGTGTCTTTTCTGGCATCCAGCAGCTGATTATGAAATGCTCCTCCACCGGAAACTATATCTAAGGTGGCAGCCCCACCACTGTGGATAGGGAACCTTAGGCCAACAACCTACTGCTCTCAAAATCAAAAAAATCGTTAAAGAAATCGAAAATGAAAGATTACGACTGTTTCAACGGCATCGACTTTAAGTGCGAAGCAACGGACAAGAATTTGAACTTGAAATGTATTAACCTTACCCTAGCCACAAATTCTACTATACTCTGCCTATATGAGGTGAACACGATCCACGCCACGCTGCGCTCATGAAGTGGAAACCTATTAATGAGAGAATAATAGATCGACATTCCAAACTAAAAATAGAACAGATGGCACTTTTTTGTGTGGTAGTAAAATCGAATTTTCTCGGTGAAGAAGCTGCTTTGTCAGGCGGTTTCTGAGTGGGAGACGGATATCGCCATCATTTCGGACCCATACCGAGTACCCGCCGGCAACGGCAACTGGGTTGCGGATGGGACCAAAAAAATGGCGGCGATATGGACGAAGGGTAAATACCCCGTCCAGGAGTTGGTGTCTACTACCTATGAAGGCTTCGTGGTCACCAAAGTAAACGGGGTCTTCTTCTGTAGCTGTTATGCGCCTCCGCGGTGGCCGATCGAGCAGTTCACGGACCGCTTAACGACCGTGCTAAGGCCGGTGGTAATAGCGGGTGACTTTAATGCCTGGGCCGTGGAATGGCGAAGCCGTTTCACGAACCAGCGGGGTCAGATCCTGCTAGAAACACTGGCCATCTTAGATGTCGACTTGGCTAATGTCGGTACCAAGAGTACCTTTAGTCGAAACGGAGCGGAGTCAATTATTGACGTGACCTTTTGTAGTCCTGGCCTAACAAGTAGTTCGAACTGGAGAGTAGATGATGGCTACACTCACAGCGATCACCTGGCGGTTCGCTACAGTATCGACTACAACAACAGCAGACAGCGGATAGAAGAAGAGGTGGCTAGGCCAAGGCCAAGCCCTCGCAGGTGGAAGACATCATACTTCGACGAAGGGGTATTTAGGGACGCGCTCCGCCGTGAGCGAAACTTAATCGGTTTAGACGGCGACGAGCTGGTAGCGGTGCTCTCACGTGCGTGTGATGCGACCATGCCTAGGCCTAGAAATGGGAGGCCACCGGCTTACTGGTGGACCGACGCGATTGCGGACCTGCGCCGCGCCTGCCTACGGGCTAGGTGGCGGATGCAGTGAGCACGATCAGAGGAAGAGCGAAACGAACGGCGGGTGGTGTTCACCGCTGCAAAAGCCGCGCTTAAGACCGAGATAAGAGCAAGCAAAAAGGCCTGCTTTGAGGGTCTCTGTCAGAGTGCCAATACGAACCCGTGGGGTGACGCCTACAGGATCGTTATGGCCAAGACGAGAGGTGTGATGGCTCCTACAGAGCAATCTCCAGAGATGTTGAAGGGGATCATTGGAGGACTTTTTCCGCGTCATGATCCTAGTCCTAGGCCTCCTTTCGTAGAACAGCCGGGGACTGGGGCTGGCGATGAGGAGAGGGTCACCGATGTGGAACTTGCGGGGATAGCTAAGTCCCTTAGCGTAGGTAAGGCCCCAGGTCCGGACGGGGTTCCGAACCTGGCCTTAAAAGTAGCTATTGCAGAGGCTCCCGAGATTTTCAGGTCTGCTATGCAGAAATGCCTGGACAAGGGAGTTTTTCCAGAAGCTTGGAAGAGGCAGAGCCTGCTACTATTGCCAAAGGCGGGGACACCACCCGGAGACCCGTCGGCATATAGACCAATATGCTTGATTGACACGGCGGGGAAGGTGCTCGAAAAGATCATCCTCAATAGAATGTTGAGGTTCACCGAGGGCGAAAATGGTCTTTCGAGCAACCAGTACGGCCACCGTAGACACTATCTTGTCGGTTACATAAACCTTTTTTCGCTTTTGCGCGGTAGTGACTCTGGATGTAAGGAATGCGTTTAATAGCGCCAGCTGGTCTGCTATTGCTGATGCGCTCTTGCGTCTGGGGATACCGGAGTACCTGTACAAGATTCTCGGAAGTTACTTTCAGAATCGTGTACTAGTCTACGACACAGAGGTGGGTTGGAAGTGCTTTCACATAACCTCAGGAGTCCCGCGGCCGCAAAGTTCCATCCTGGGTCCGGTGTTATGGAATGTAATGTACGACGAGGTGTTGAGGTTAGAGTACCTAGTGGGAGTGAAAATTGTCGGATTTGCCGACGACATTACGTTCGAAGTCTACGGTGAAACGATCGAGGAGGTAAAGTTGACTACCGACCATTCGATCAAGGTTGTGGAGGCGTGGATGCGATCCAGGAAACTGAAGCTGGCTCACCACAAGACAGAGGTGACGGTTGTTAACAACCGGAAGTCGGAGCAGCAGACGGAGATCAGTGTAGGAGAGTGCACTATCCTGTCAAAGCGCTCCGTCAAACACTCGGGTGTGATGATCGACGATAAGCTTACTTTCGGTAGCCACGTCGATTATGCCTGTGAAGCGTCCCGTTACCTTTGGGAGTCTTCTAAACTATTCTACACAAGGATGTGATATCTTTCATTTATTTACAATGTCCGTGTTTTCACTACTGTAACTGATTTTACAGTTTATTTCATTATCTTAACTTCTAAATAAACATGTTCTTCATCAACACCAACTCAGTAACTCTTTTTCTAGCTACCGATACAACTATTCTTTATCAACACCAACTCAGTAACTCCTTTTCTAACTACAGATACGAACTGTTCTTCATCAACACCAACTGACCCACAGACTGAACTCGACAATTCCCACCCAGTCTCACAGACTGTCTTTTAACTGAACCCAACTCTTACGTTGAAACTGAACCACTGTCTCACAGACTGTCTTTGAACTCAACTGAACTGAACTGAACCTTAACAACTACTGTCTTTTCTGAACTGAACAACTGTCTCACAGACTGTCTTTGAACTGACCCGACTCTTACGTTGAAACTGAACCCCGATTGAAGCCAAAGCCTCAGTATTTATAGCCTAAATTTCCTAGCAATACCCGAACCAGCTCGGGCGTGTCTAAAACTCCCACCATCACTATCGTTTTCCCGAAGAAGTCATGAAAATTCCTAACGTTGCCCAACCCATCTTGGGCGTGTCCAACAACCAAAAAAAATTTAAATACTAAAAAGTCCCAAAACCTTCTACCTATCCTACTTGTCCACATCGTGTTTTACATCTTTCTCTTCTTGAAAAATCTCTTCTCTCTTGGGCGTATCCCAAGCCCTACCAAGAATCCTAGTTCTGATAGAAAAACCTAATTCCCTAACCACGCCTGACTTGGGCGTGTTCACAAAAAACCCCTTCTGAGAATCTTTACACGAAGGCCTACATCTTCTAGCCCCGCCTCACTTGGGCGTTTCCAATGCTTGGGCGTGTCACATCGTCATCTTCACCATCATCCTCATCGTCATCATCATCATCTTCATCATCATCATCATCATCATCATCGGAATTTGGTACCAAATTCTCCAAAACAAAGCACCCGCTTTGTTATTGAAGTGTACCTTACTTGGGCACAGTGACCCCTAGCCGGGCCCCGGCCGCAGATGTTCGTTGAAATTATACCCCACATTCTTTTACTCGAAGTCAAAACAAAATCGAGTACAAAACAATTCCGGCGCCCCTATGCCGCCAATACGGTTTCGATTTTCAACATTCCTTTTACGGTTCACCTGGGTTCAAAAATCGAACCAAGTGAAAACAATCACGGCTACCTGAAACAAACCATTCTCGGCAGATACAGTGCCTCGATTTCAAAATCAAAACAATCTAGGCTACCTGAAACCGCGCCCTGATTTCAAAACAAAAACAATATAGGCTACCTAAAGCCATATGCGGCCAATACGGCGCCTTGATTTCGCAACATTCTACACGGTCAGGAAATTCACTCATTTTCGAGCTAAAGTGGGACAACTCAAAATTGAGTAAATTTTTTTTCCAGCGATAGCGCTGGCCCAAGTGCGAAAATCTCATCAGTTTAAGCCGTATAATATTCTTGAGGATGCGAAGAATATTATACAGCTTAAACCAGTTGGATTTTTGCACTTGGGCCAGTGCTATCGCTGGAAATGCAATTTACTCATTTTTTGAGCTGTTCCAGTTTAGCTCAGTTTTGTGTGAATCTTACTCATTTTAGAGTAACATTTTCTTAGCGTGTAGCGCGATCGATAGGATATCCGTTCCATGACATTCCTGTCGACGGCCCACCGAGCGTAATCAGAGCTGCACCAAACCAACCGGACCCAACATGTACGATCATGAAAACAAAACAAACGCATCGCTGCGCGGTCGCTACCCCGCGAAACCAGGACACCGTACGGATGTTGTTTTGTTGATCAACGTCCAGTACGAAATTTTAGATCAAAAACAAAACCTTTACAGGTTTACAATTGAGCCTTGGAATCGGTCACCGCCAATCAAACCCAGCGACCATTGACCCACCAAGCATATTGTGGATTTACCGGCTCGACTCACGTGTTTGAACACGATCGCACCTGGCCATCACCGGGTGCGATTTTCATGCTTCCATATGCCGCGCGCGAGGTAGGTAGAACCTACCTAGAGCGTAGCTGTAGATGGAAAATTGAAATAAAAACACACCCAGGCAGCTGCTCTAACGGGAGTGTGGGGGGAAATGCGTCTTTTTTCTTCCACAGTTGAATTGACTTAGAATATCGGAAGGCGTGGGAATATTTAGGTCTATGCACCTGTAAAAGAGCCTCCACAGCTATTGCGGCACTGTCTCGGATGATGTCCAATAGCTCTGCGGTGTACGCCAGTAAGCGCAGGCTTCTGGCTAGTGTTGCTACGTCCATACTTAGGTATGGCGGCCCGGCGTGGGGCACCGCGCTAAGTACTAATGCTACCGACGGAAGCTGGAAAGTACTTACAGGCTTATGTGCCTGAGGGTTGCGAGCGCGTACCGTACCGTGTCACACGACGGTCTCTGCGTCATTACTAGTATGGTGCCTATCAACATTCTTATCGGTGAGGACATGGAGTGCTTCGAAATGCGCGGCACAAGAGGCATACGCAGGACTGCCAGGATGGCCTCTATAGTCAAATGGCAGCGCGCGTGGGACAGTTCCACCAAAGGAAGGTGGACCCATAGGTTGATACCGAAGGTAGATAGTTGGATTAATAGGCGCCATGGGGAAGTTACATTCCACCTGGCACAGGTCCTTACAGATCATGGTTGCTTCCGACAGTATCTACACCGTTTCGGGCATGCGGATTCTCCCGAATGCCCAGTGTGCAATGGTTTAGAGGAAACGGCGGAACACGTTTTGTTCGTGTGCCCACGTTTTCGCACAATGCGTGACCGCATGCTTGCCACATGCGGGGAGGACACGAACCCGGACAACTTGGTTCAGAGGATGTGTAGGGATGAGTTTGGCTGGAACGCCGTTTCAACGGATATCACCCATATCGTCTGGGAGCTACAGAGGAGGTGGCGCGTGGACTCGGAGAATGGCTAGTCCAGATGCAGTACAAGAGGTGGTCCAGGGATTCGGAGTCGGATTCGTAGGTCATACCGGTGCCCTGCGGTCGAGATCGACCCTTGGAAAGGGGTCCCCAGCAAGGGTCGGGGCAGGTGGAGATCCTGCTGTCAGCAACCTTCTGGTGCAGCTGATAGGGCCTGAAGGGTAGTGATACCCTTGCCTTCAGCAGGTCAGATCGGGTTGCACGTGGGCATCAGTTCTTGATGTCTGCAAAGCAGTTGGGCACGGGCGGAGTTGACCTTGCCCGCCTTCCGAGGACAAAGGGAGTGGCGAGGACCACTCGGGAAACTGGCTAAGCGCCGGCATGTTACCGTGATGGACTCTCCAGAGCGAGTCATCGATGTTCGTTGCTGCTAGGCTACGCAGCTAACCTTGAGGGTGCGATGTGCACTAGCCCCTCTCTGAAGCAATACCCTACTTCCGGAGAGACGTAGGGTTTGGCAACCATAGGAATGGTTTAGTGGGTACGAGGTAAGCTGTGTAGATGGGAGCCCTAGCGCCCAAAGACTCATGGCGACGCAGCCTCAACAACGAAATAAAGCAAGCTGGCAGCAAGTTTGCCACAGGCATGTGTATCAAAAGAAACAACTCTGTAGATTGCCCCATCTCATGAGCTTCCGAGTTTCAAATCAGCAATATCAGCATACGGGAGGCGTAGCGAAGTGGAGGCAGAACGTAAATGGAATACAGCTATTGGTTTCAAGAAACTTCACGGCTAATTGTTGCAATCGACATAGTGTCAGAAATCTATCCAATATCCATAAGTTTTAAAGTTTTGCCAAAAAAGTGCTTTATTGAATGCTTACAACATGTTTTACTTTGAAAGTTTCTGTGATATTGGTCTTTAGCGTTTTCAGTCAATATCTGCACATAATTTAGAGGTCATCAGAATATTATCAAAGTCCCCCTGTCGAGAGGTAAACTTTTGAGTCAAACATTCAGAATAGGCAGTAAGTATCTCGTTCAAATCGTTTTCAAAAGCAGACAGTTCGCCGTCAAGCTCCGGGATGTCCTTTGTGATATCAAAGTCGATCGAAGCAATATTGTTTCCGATGGCTTCTGGATTGCTGATGATGTTCCTTTTCCGGAAGAGCGCGAATACATGGTACTGACTTAGATCCCCCTCTTGATCATGATTACGACTGTTTACTTCAGCAAGTAATTCGGCGACCGATGTGTCCAGCTTGTCCAAACACACGCTGTAACCCAGTCCAATCCACTTTACGGTGCTTTCCAGCGCTAAGACGTTGTTTTGCCAACACCAGTATTCGATGCTTTCGCCAAAGGCCGTCAATTCGGCTTAGATGTCCAATACCTTCTGAACAGCCTCAGTTTGTGTTGTCAGAACGTTGCGGTAGAAATTATTGAGCACATCTTCGGCGGTCTGCTGGTTGGATCTGCTCCGTTTGCTAGGAATTGCTGATTGCACCTGAGCTAGCACATTTAGTGAGCTCTGTCTTTTATGCGGGACCTGCGCGGTCTAGAATAAAATTATGATCGATGTCGTTATTCAAATTCGAATCGAACGTAGACCTTCTACTTACAATAACTGCCACGAAAAGTAATACCAAAACAACTTGTAACAGTTTCATAATGAACAATCGCCGAGTAGAATACGCAGATTTATGTGCCATAAACCCTTTCTTGGGTCTTTTATATTGGAAAAAACTCGGATATCAGCTTTGCATTTCATCTTATCTAATTGTGTGTACCAAAATGGTAATCGGCGAATTAAACTACCTCTCAATGAAAAAGTAGGGATTATGCAGTATCGCTGAATATCATTTCATGTGTCAACCGGACCCACTTCTTGAATTTATTGATAACCAGATTAGATTAATATCTCGACTGAATTCGTTCTATAAAATCCGGAACAAATCATGAATAGCATCATTTCAGGCGTATACTTCTGACAAACATCATCATGAAAACTTTGCTTTTCCTTGGTTTATTGGCTGTTGCCGTAAGTATCACAACACCGCCAGAAGTACGTGTGGATATTCAGATTTTTCTTCTATCATCTCGTTTAGAATGCGCAATACTCTGAAGTGCGCCACATTGCTTTAGACGCTGTCGACAAGCTCCGTGAAATTTTGCCCGACTATCAGAGCGCGCATGATATCACGATCAACAAACTGTACGAATCAAAGCAAAAGGCCTTGGGAGAGCTGAACTCTTTCTACAATCAAACATTGACGCTGAAGACAAACTCTCTTAAGGTGGTGATGGACGCGGAACTGAACTTACTCAACTATGGCAACACTATCGAGGATTGGTGTTTCGAAAATAACATTTGGGGTCTAATGAGTATCACGGGTTGGGCTGGCAACAAGTACAGCGAATGCATCAAGAAGCTGGATGACTCCATCGATAAGGACGTTGCTGAAATGTACGAACAATTCTCTGTAAGCGAGGCTAAAATCCAGAAGTATAGTATTTTCGAGGTATTCTTCAAGCCGAGCAATATCATCTCTAGACCGGAATCGCTGGCGGACACCATCAGCAAATTGAAAATCGATATAACGGACGACATTCCGGACTTTGACGACATCATTCGTACATTCATAATTGATCTCAGAGAAAAACAGTCACAGTACACGAATTGCTTGGATGAGCTTCAAACAGTTTTCGACGATGAAATTCAAAGACTGCGCAAGTTTTCGGAAGAGTGTGTCGAAGAACAAAATAATTAATAAACTTCAATAAACTAGGGTAAGAAATCAAACTTTGAACTAGTCAAATTGTAATCTTAATTTGAACCATTTCAAAATTCATTAAAACGACGTACTTTTCAGGCAAATATTGTCCCGAAAAAGATGTTAAACAGCTTTCCGTAATATAACCTGATAACATGGACTTTAAAAGCATTGAAAAAAGCGTTTTTGTCATGGAAATCAGGCAATTGAAAAATCACTGTGATTTCACCCATTTCCCCCAAGAGAAAGCACATTTTCGGTGCACTCGTACAGCTCATGCATTGTATCACACGCAATATGTGAACACGTCAAATGAAAGCTTATTTATCGTAGAATCGACCAACCGAATAATATTCCGCAATATTCCTCATAAAATTATCAAATTTAAGTGATTCTTACTTGGAGAATGTTATCTTAAGTTGAACCATTTGTAATCTAAATTTGAACTAGTAAACGGAGGTGAGCTTCTAGTGTTGGCCTGTAGATTGCGCTAGTGGTTGCTTTGTTTACTCTTGGGGGATGGAAAAATCCAAATTTAGTTTCCAAATTCCTAAAGAATTTAGAACATTCTGAGTTGAGATTCCACTGCCTAATGAAAAATAGGTATGAGAATTAGCAGATTCATGTGATTTTTAATTGTTTAGCATGGAATTGGCTGTTTTGTGAGTTGCTCGAGCTGCTGCCGCCAGTAGTTCAAATTAAGATTAAAATTGGTTCAAATTATGATTACGATGGTTCAAATTAAGATTAAAATCATTGTTGATGAAAAATCGAATATTTCAATGAAATTCGGTGCAAATACAAACTTTTTACCATTTAACAGAAAGCTTATACCCGTGGCTTTCATGTACATACGATTTTGCCGTAGTAAATTATTTCCATGTGGGAGAAAAAATCACTTAAAATTTGCACTGCTTCAGAAAGCCGCAATTTGGTTCAAACTTTGATTACCTACCCTAATAAACTATCAATAATGCTGCCAGTCCAATTTCAATTGTGCGGGGATTAAAGCTGCAAAGATATTCATCATCATCCGTCTATATGCAGGATTCCAATAATGTTTACGGTACTTACACCCTTTTCCACACGTCATGCATGTAACCCCATTTATTGCTTCTCCAGTATTCGCACGATAGGATCAGTCAGTCATCAGCAGAATATCGACCCTTACGAGGCTTTGGAGTAGTCTAGTCTACACATTAACCTTCACATAGCCGCGCTCAAGACCGAGATAAGAGCAAGCAAGAAGGCCTGCTTTGAGGGTCTCTGTCAGAGTGCCAATACGACCCCGTGGGGTGATGCCTACAGGATCGTTATGGCCAAGACGAGAGGTGTGATGGCTCCTACAGAGCAATCTCCAGAGATGTTGGAGGGGATCATTGGAGGACTTTTTCCGCGTCATGATCCTAGTCCTTGGCCTCCTTTCGTAGGACAGCCGGGGACTGGGGCTGGCGATGAGGAAAGGGTCACCGATGTGGAACTTGCGGGGATAGCTAAGTCCCTTAGCGTAGGTAAGGCCCCAGGTCCGGACGGAGTTCCGAACCTGGCCTTAAAAGTAGCTATTGCAGAAGCTCCCGAGATGTTCAGGTCTGCTATGCAGAAATGCCTGGACGAGGGAGTTTTCCCGGAAGCTTGGAAGAGGCAGAGCCTGGTACTATTGCCAAAGGCGGGGAAACCACCCGGAGACCCGTCGGCATATAGACCAATATGCTTGATTGACACGGCGGGGAAGGTGCTCGAAAAGATCATCCTCAATAGAATGTTGAAGTTCACACACTAAGAATAAATCACAGAATTCGGTGAAATTTCACCGAAATCTCAACAGCAGAATTTTCGGTGAACTGTTCGGTGATTTTTTGATTCACCGAACAATCTGTAAAAATTAAAAATGCTCATCTGTCATATTCACCGAACGTTTCGGTGATTTGTTTCACAAATTTTCTGTGGATTATTTGTTTATTTTAGTTGATTTCACAGAACTTTCTGTGGTTTTTTCACAGATGTACGGTGATTTTTAGTTGGATTATTTGCAGTTCACAGACCTTTCGGTTTAATTTTTTTCAGTTTCTCAAACAAAAATCAAAATGAAATTCAATTACTTTTGGATTTATTTAAAACTGGAATATATACTTCGTTGTGCGTTTGTAAATATGTAGTTCGTGAGCATGATACACGAATCTGCGGGACGAAATGACTAGTTTTTCACATCCGTTCACGATCGGTGACTTCTCCATCGTGGCCGAAAGAATGTCTACAAAAAATATACATTATTGATGTGCAATTGGCACTTACGGAAAATACTAACCAGCCTGTTATCCCGCTGCTGCAAATGGTCCGCCACTTTCACTACATAACAGTCAAAACCAATCAATTTTGGAATGACAACCTGCGCTTGGCAGTGGCCGACTACTGCTTTTACCGAAATTCGGTAAAAATAGCAGCGCGCGATAATATTTTTTGTGTTCACCGAATCGTTACGTAAAAATTTCACAGAATTCGGTGATCCATTTGCCTTTACCGAATTTTCAGTGAAGTTTTGACAGTTGGGTTGGAAAACATAGAATTTCACAGAAATATCTGTGAAAGCATATTTCACAGTTTACATTCGGTGAAATCTTTCACAGAATTCTGCGATTTATTCTTAGTGTGCACTGAGGGCGTAAATGGTCTCTCGAGCAACCAGTATGGCTTCCGGAAGGGGAGGTCCACCGTAGACGCTATCTTGTCGGTTACAAAAACCGCCGAGAAAGCACTCGAGCCTAAGAGGAGGGGAATTCGCTTTTGCGGGGTAGTGACTCTGGATGTAAGGAATGCATTTAATAGCGCCAGTTGGGCTGCTATTGCTTGTAGGGATTGAGAGGGATACCGAGCAAAGGATAAACAGGGCATATAGCATTAGCAGCAAAGATGCGCTACCAGATAAACAAAGCAATCGAAACAAACGATCAAGATGAAATGAAACTTCAGTCTTGTAAAGTATTTCGTACGAGTAGGTTGCGTCATTCGCAATCTTCCTCGTAGGTGCAGAGTTTCGGTCGGCGGAATTGGCTGGACCGGAATGCCACGGTGTCCATCCGGACACGACAATGGCACAGCCGGTAGGTAAGCTCCCAGCAAGTAAAGTAAATTAATTAAGGGATTCGTGTGTTTCCTCCCATCGCGGCGGTGTTTGGCAGCGGTTTGATGCAGGATGGTGCAGCATTTTTCATCTCATCGGTGGGGCTCGCGTGGCTGGATTCTGTGTTGCGACAGTGTTGGTGTAGTATTTTCGTTAGTTGGCTGGAACAGCGGTGAAACTTCGAGGTTTGTTTTATTGTGTTGTTTTTTTACGCATCATTGTTTTGAAGGCAAGCAGAGGCGGTGGCAAGCGGATAACAAGCAAGGTCTTCTTTTCTTTGTGTGCATCGCAGCTGTGAATGGAGAACACGATTTGACCTTCGTCGTTATTTTATGCGTGGAGTTCTTGTGTGGCTTTCGGCTTTGGATAAGCTCTGAGCGGCCGTTACAGCTGTTATTGTTCTTGACACGGCGTATACCGGGGAAGCTAGGTTGAAGTATGAATCCTAACGATCCTGCGCACGCAAACCCGAAACAGTATCAATAACCTTTGCATTGTTTTGCAAAGAACTTGTGTGCTTCTTTTCTGTGTTCCAGTATCGATTCCTGCATTCATGTCTGGTGGTTGAAAATGTGTGTTTCCCTCTGCTAAAATAAATGTAATTTGCTACTGTCCGGATTCTATAGGAGCGTAAACCATATAATCTTACCCGAGAGGGTAGGCCGATGGTGAATTCCCCTGAGAGGGTAAGCCATAATAAAAAAAAAAAGCAAATTCCCCCGAGAGGGTAAGCTGACGGCAAATTCCTCCGAGAGGGTAAGCCGGTGGTGAATTCCCCCGAGAGGGTAAGCCATAATAAAAAAAGCGAATTCCCCCGAGAGGGTAAGCTGACGGCAAATTCCCCCGAGAGGGTAAGCCGGTGGTGAATTCCCCCGAGAGGGTAAGCCATAATAAAAAAGCGAATTCCCCCGAGAGGGTAAGCTGACGGCAAATTCCCCCGAGAGGGTAAGCCGGTGGTGAATTCCCCCGAGAGGGTAAGCCATAATAAAAAAAGCGAATTCCCCCGAGAGGGTAAGCTGACGGCAAATTCCCCCGAGAGGGTAAGCCGATGGTGAATTCCCCCGAGAGGGTAAGGCATAATAAAAAAAGCAAATTCCCCCGAGAGGGTAAGCCGGTGGTGAATTCCCCCGAGAGGGTAAGCCATAATAAAAAAGCGAATTCCCCCGAGAGGGTAAGCTGACGGCAAATTCCCCCGAGAGGGTAAACCATAATAAAAAAAGCGAATTCCCCCGAGAGGGTAAGCTGACGGCAAATTCCCCCGAGAGGGTAAGCCGGTGGTGAATTCCCCCGAGAGGGTAAGCCATAATAAAAAAAGCGAATTCCCTCGAGAGGGTAAGCTGACGGCAAATTCCCCCGAGAGGGTAAGCCGGTGGTAAATTCCCCCGAGAGGGTAAGCCATAATAAAAAAAGCGAATTCCCCCGAGAGGGTAAGCTGACGGCAAATTCCCCCGAGAGGGTAAGCCGATGGTGAATTCCCCCGAGAGGGTAAGCCATAATAAAAAAAGCAAATTCCCCCGAGAGGGTAAGCCGGTGGTGAATTCCCCCGAGAGGGTAAGCCATAATAAAAAAGCGAATTCCCCCGAGAGGGTAAGCTGACGGCAAATTCCCCCGAGAGGGTAAGCCATAATAAAAAAAGCGTATTCCCCCGAGAGGGTAAGCTGACGGCAAATTCCCCCGAGAGGGTAAGCCGGTGGTGAATTCCCCCGAGAGGGTAAGCCATAATAAAAAAGCGAATTCCCCCGAGAGGGTAAGCTAACGGCAAATTCCCCCGAGAGGGTAAGCCATAATAAAAAAAGCGAATTCCCCCGAGAGGGTAAGCTGACGGCAAATTCCCCCGAGAGGGTAAGCCGGTGGTGAATTCCCCCGAGAGGGTAAGCCATAATAAAAAAGCGAATTCCCCCGAGAGGGTAAGCTGACGGCAAATTCCCCCGAGAGGGTAAGCCATAATAAAAAAGCGAATTCCCCGAGAGAGTAAGCCGATGGTGAATTCCCCCGAGAGGGTAAGCCGATGGTGAATTCCCCCGAGAGGGTAAGCCATAATAAAAAAGCGAATTCCCCCGAGAGGGTAAGCTGACGGCAAATTCCCCCGAGAGGGTTAGCCATAATAAAGAAAGCGAATTCCCCCGAGAGGGTAAGCTGACGACGAATTCCCCCCGAGAGGGTAAACCGATGTTGGACTTCCCCGAGAGAGTAAGCCATAATAAAAAAAAAGCGAATTCCCCCGAGAGGGTAAGCTGACGGCAAATTTCCTCGAGAGGGTAAGCCGATGATGAATTAGCCCGAGAGGGTAAACCAGTGGTGAATTCTCCTGAGAGGGTAAACCATAGTAAAAAAAAAAGGTGAATTATCCCGAGAGGGTAGGCTGATGGTAAAAATAATAATGAGATATGATGAGAGATAATGAAGGAGAGATGATAGATGAGAGATTATAGATGAGAGGTATGGGATAAGGAATAGCAGATGATGATGAAGGATAAGAGATGAGAGATGATGATCAAAGATTAGAGAAGAGAGATAAGAGAGAAAATGAGACACGATGGTGATGAAAGAAGAGAAGTGAAGGATGCGAGATTTGACATGAGAGATTAGAGATGACAAAAACGAGAGGTAAGAGATGAGAGACGATGATGACGGGAGATGACAGAAGAGAGATGAGTTCCGCATTACTGTGCTAAAGGTTAAAAAAAAAACAGATGTGAAAATGTCTTGGAAAATGCAATAAGTGACAAAGACGGGGGTTAGAAATGAGGATAACTAGTCCTATACACAGCGACTGACAGCTGATGGCCGCGACTAGCAAAGAAGAAGAAGAAGAAATGATGGTGATTACGATGGTAGATGGTAGATGGTAGATGGTAGATGAGAGATAAAGGATGAGAGATGAGAGATAATAGATGGGAGATTAGAGATGATGACAAGAAGATATGTTGATGATGCTGATGATGATGATGATGATGATGATGGCGATGCGAGAAGAGAAGTGACAGATGAGGAACGGAAGATGAGAAATGGTAAATGAGAGATGAGAGTTGTTGATGATGATGATGATGAGATGAAAAAAATTAGAGATGAGAAATGAGAGATTACAAATGAAAGATGATAAATAAGAGATGAGAGATGAAATATGAGAGATGAAATATGAGAGAAGAAAGATGGTAGATGAGAGATGAGAAATGAAAGATAATATTGGTGAGTGATGAAAGATGAGAGATAAGCTAGGAGATAAGAGACAAGAGATGATGCTGATCAAAGATACTGATGATGAAAGATGAGCGATGAGAGAAAAGAGATGAGAGATAAGAAAGAAAAAATTATAGACGATAATAATTAGAATGGCATGACTGGTAAAGGTTAAAAAAAAAATAATGCAGTAAAAGTGGCAAAGAAGGTGATTAAAAATGAGGATCATATTTAGAACGAAGGCATCTTTAAGTTGTAGATACAGTGAAATGTAAACGAACTGAAATGAGAAATAAATGATGGGAAATTAAAGATGATGATAAGAAGATATGTGGATGATGATGATGATGATGATGGTGATGAGAGATGAAATATGAGAGAAGATGATGATGATGGGATGAAAGATGAGAGATGAGAAATGAGAGATTACATATGAAAGATGAGAAATAAAAGCTGAGAGATGAAAGATGAGCGATGAGAGATGAGAGGTGAGAGATGAGAAATTAAAGTTGAGATATGTGTGATGAGAGATGAGAGCTGCGAGATTAAAAATGAGGGACTAAAGATAAGAGTTGATGATGATACGAGATATTGATGATAATGATGATGATTATGATGGTGATGATGACGATGAGAGATGAGAGGTGACAGATGATGGACGGAAGATGAGAAATGGTAAATGAGAGATGAGAGTTGATTATGTTAAGAGATGCCGATGATGATGATGGTGATGAGAGATGAAATAAGAGAGAAGATGATGATGAGAGATGAAAGATGAGAGATGATAATTGCGAGATTACAGATAAAAGATGAGAAATAAGAGATAAGAGATGAAATATGAGGGACGAAATATGAGAGATGAATGATGGTAGATGAGAGATGAGAAATGAAAGATTATAATGATGAGAGATAAGAGACAAGAGATGATGCTGATGATGAAAGATAAGATATGGTGATGAAAGATGAGAAAAAAGACATAAGAAACAAGAAAGAAGAGATGATAGACGATAATAATGAGAGATGAGAGATTGGCATGACTGTGGTAAAGGTTAAAAAAAAAAAGTTGTAAAAGTGACAAAGAAGGTGTGTGAAAATGACGATGATTGTGATGGTGATGATTGATAATATCGTCTTCAGATCAGGGATTAGCGGCATGCACCGTGTGGTGCGAAAAAAGCGTGTGCTTCACACAATCTCAAGTGCTTGTCTCCCGTTTTGCCGAGAGACAGAGACGTATGAGTGAGAGCTTTCGTAATTGTGCGAGAGACAATCGCAGCACTAGCTCTATGGCGCAGGGAGTAATGCACGGTGCTTAAACTGTGCTTGTCTCCAAACAAAAAAAATCACTTAATAAATTAATTGAAGAGTTTGTGTTTTCGGCAAAGTTGTTAAGTTTGTCAAGGGTTGACAAGTGATGGGTCGTTTGATTCGATTTTTTCCAATCATGCGTAGTATCAAGCCAAGTGCAAAGCACGGAGACAAGCACCGAGAGAGTGCATACGACAAAGCGTGAGAGACAGGAGAGCTCCAGCGCGCGGAAAAGTAAACGAGCAACACACAACCGATTGCGCGTATTCGTCTCCTTCTAGTTTGTTGTGCTGTCTCGTAGCAGCGTGTGCGGCACGCAAAGAGTTTTGATAAGTTGCAGTACAATACAGTGAAATGTAAACAATCTTTATAGTGTTGATTGAAAAATTGAGGTGAGAGCGGGAGAGTGAATGTGATGAGAGATGAGCGATGAGCGATGAAAGCTGAGCGATGAGAGACAAGAGTTGAGACATGACAGATTGCAGATGAAAGATGAGAAATGAGTGATGAGAGATGGCAGATAAGAGGTGAGCGATGTGATTGGTATTACTGTGCTAATGATAATTATTGATAATAATGATAGATGAGAAATGAAGGATGAGAAATGAGAGATGAGAGCTATAAGATGGGAGATAAGAGATGATGATGATGATGGTGGTGATGAGAGATGTGAGATTAAAGGTGACAGATGATAGATAAGTCATGAGAGATGAGAGATTATAATGATGAGAGATGAAATATGAGGGACGAAATATAAGAGATGAAAGATGGTAGATGAGAAATGAGAAATGAAGGATGATATTGATGAGAGATGAAAGATGCGAGATAAGTTAAGAGATGATGCTGATAAGAGATGCTGATGATGAAAGACGAGAGATGGTGATGAGCAACGAGAGAAAAGATATGAGAGATAAGAAAGAAGAGATGATAGGCAATGAGATATGAGGGATTGGCATGACTGCGGTAAAGGTAAAAAATAAGGTAGTAAATTGACAAAGAAGGTGGTTGAAAATAAGGATTTTTGTGATGGTGATGATTGATAGTATCGTTTTTAGAACGCAGGCAATTATAAGTAGTAGTACGATACAGTGAAATGTAAACGAACTTAATAATGTTGATTGAAATTGAGGTGAGAGGGGAGAGATGAAGATGATGAGAGATGAACAATGAGAGATGAAAGAAGAGGGACGAACGATAAGATATGGTAGATGAGAGATGAGAAATTTATTTATTTATTTATTATTAATTCTTTATTATGAGAGATGAGAAATGAAATAAGATAATGATGAGGGATGAAAGACGATGATGAGAAGATGAGAGTTGATGACGAGAAAAGAGAAGAAAGAAGAGATGATAGACGATAATAATGAGCGATGAGCGATTGGTATAACTGTGGTAATAATTAAAAAAAAGGTTATAAAACTGACAAAGAAGGTGGTTGTAAATGAGGATTATTATGATGGTGATGATTGATAATATCGTTTTTAGAACAAAGGGAATTGTAAGTTGTACTACAATAAAGTAAAATGTAAACGAAGTGAACATTGTTAATTGAAAAATTTAAGCTTTTAAAATGACAGAGTAGAACAGGGGGAGAATGTAGGGATTGAGAGGGATACCGAGCAAAGGATAAACAGGGCATATAGCATTAGCAGCAAAGATGCGCTACCAGATAAACAAAGCAATCGAAACAAACGATCAAGATGAAATGAAACTTCAGTCTTGTAAAGTATTTCGTACGAGTAGGTTGCGTCATTCGCAATCTTCCTCGTAGGTGCAGAGTTTCGGTCGGCGGAATTGGCTGGACCGGAATGCCACGGTGTCCATCCGGACACGACATTGCTGATGCGCTCTTGCGTCTGGGGATACCGGAGTACTTGTACAAGATTCTCGGAAGCTACTTCCAGAATCGCGTACTAGTATACGACACGGAGGTGGGTCGGAAGTGCTTTCACATAACCTCAGGAGTCCCGCAAGGTTCCATCCTGGGTCCGGTGTTATGGAATGTCATGTACGACGAGGTGTTGAGGTTAGAGTACCCAGTGGGAGTGGTGATTGTCGGATTTGCCGACGATATTACGCTCGAAGTCTACGGTGAAACGATCGAGGAGGTGAAGTTGACTACCGACCACTCGATCAAGGTTGTGGAGGCGTGGATGCGGTCCAGAAAACTGGAGCTGGCTCACCACAAGACAGAGGTGACGGTTGTTAACAACATGCAGTCGGCGCAGCAGACGGAGATCAGTGTAGGAGAGTGCACTATCCTGTCGAAGCGCTCTGTCAAGCACTTGGGCGTGATGATCGACGATAAGCTTACCTTCGGTAGCCACGTCGATTATGCCTGTAAAAGAGCCTCCACAGCTATTGCGGCACTGTCCCGGATGATGTCCAATAGCTCAGCGGTGTACGCCAGTAAGCGCAAGCTTCTGGCTAGTGTTGCTACGTCCATACTTAGGTATGGCGGCCCGGCGTGGGGTACCGCGCTAAGTACTGAATGCTACCGACGGAAGCTGGAAAGTACTTACAGGCTTATGTGTCTGAGGGTTGCAAGCGCGTACCGTACCGTGTCACACGACGCTCTCTGTGTCATTACTGGTATGGTGCCCATCAGCATTCTTATCAGTGAGGATATGGAGTGCTTCGAAATGCGCGGCACAAGAGGCATACGCAAGACTGTCAGGATGGCCTCCATGGTCAAATGGCAGCGCGCGTGGGACAGTTCCACCAAAGGAAGGTGGACCCATAGGTTGATACCGAGGGTAGATAGTTGGATTAATAGGCGCCATGGGGAAGTTTCATTCCACCTGACACAGGTCCTTACAGGTCATGGTTGCTTCCGACAGTATCTACACCGTTTTGGGCATGCGGATTCTCCCGAATGCCCAGTGTGCAATGGTTTAGAGGAAACGGCGGAACACGTTTTGTTCGTGTGCCCGCGTTTTCGCACAATGCGTGACCGCATGCTTGCCACATGCGGGGAGGACACAACTCCGGACAACTTGGTCCAGAGGATGTGTAGGGATGAGATTAGCTGGAATGCCGTTTCAACGGCTATCACCCATATTGTCTGGGAGCTACAAAGGAGGTGGCGCGTGGACTCGGAGAATGGCTAGTCCAGATGCAGTACAAGAGGTGGTCCAGGGGTTCGAAGTCGGCTTCGTAGGTCATACCGGTGCCCTGCGGTCGAGATCGACCCTTACAGCGATTAAGTGGCCGCGGAGAGGAAGTCCCGGTAGCGGTGCTGTCGTGGCGTCGGTCTACTGGGTTGGATCTGAGCCCGCGGTTGGAAAGGGGTCCCCGGCAAGGGTCGGGGTAGGTGAGACCCTGCTGTCTGCAACCTACGGATGCAGCTGATAAGGCCTGAAGGGTAGTGATACCCTTGCCTTCAGCAGGTCAGATCGGGTTGCATGTGGGCATCAGTTCTTGATGTCCGCTCAGCAGTAGGGCGCGGGCGGGGTTGACCCTGCCCGCCTTCCGAGGACAAAGGGAGTGGCGAGGACCACTCGGGAAACTGGCTAAGCGCCAGCATGCTATCGTGATGGACTCTCCAGTGCGAGTCATCGATGTTCGTTGCTGCTAGGCTACGGCAGCTAACCTTGAGGGTGCGATATGCACTAGCCCCTCTCTGAAGCAATACCTTCTTGGTGGTTCCGGAGAGACGTAGGGTTTGGCGACCATAGGAATGTGTTTTAGTGGGTCGAGGAGAGAGTAGTCCTGGCTTCTACCGGCATTGTAGAAGACGGCCTCATCCCCACACTACCCTAACCTTCCTGTTAGGGTGTCTGATGAGCAGATTTATCCCCCTATGGTTTAGAAGGAAAAAAAAAAAATACCCGCACCTTGACATCTCATTTTCAAAATGCTGGCATTTCGTCAATTTTCAGCCGATTTTTTTGAAGTCGCCCTCAATCAATCATAATTTGGTGCTAGTTTATTATACTCAAGTGGCCATGCAACATCCGGAACCATTCCGGAGATATTCCGGATTGTACTGGGGTCAGGGCGGGGGGGGGGGGGTGCCAAAATGGCAAAAAGTGATTATTTCGTGGGTTATTGTATTTGAATCATCAATTTTCAGCGTAATTTTTGTTGCGAGCAATGAAACACAACTGCAATAACCAGATTTGTATAAGTTGACCGATCCGGACCACCGTGACAGGTTCCGCGGGGGCCTCATTGGGGACACTTTTGGTTTTCAACCAATACATGTCATGCGACGTATCAAACTTCATGATTTCGAGAGAATGAGACATAAAAGTTACACCGAAGTATGTATCAATTGATATGGCCGCTCCGGAACACCTGGAACAGGTTCCGCGGGGGCCTCATTGGGGACACTTCTGTTTTTCAACAAAAACAAGTCGTGCGACGTATCAAACTTCCTGATTTCGAGAGAATGAGACAAAAAATGTAGACTGAAGTATGTATCAACTCATATGGCCGCTCCGGAACACCTGGAACAGGTTCCGCGGGGGCCTCATTGAGGACACTTCTGTTTTTCAACCAAAACAAGTCGTGCGACGTCTCAAACTTCCTGATTTCGAGAGAATGAGACAGAAAAGGTAGACTGAAGTTTGTATCAACTGATATGGCCGATCCGGAATACCTGGAACAGGTTCCACGGGGGCCTCATTGGGGACGCTCTTGGGGACGCTTATGTTTTTCAGCCAAAACAAGTCGTACGACGTATCAAACTTCCTGATTTCGAGAGAATGAGACAGAAAAAGTAGACTGAAGTATGTATCAACTCATATGGCCGCTCCGGAACACCTGGAACAGGTTCCGCGGGGGCCTTATTGGGGACACTTATGTTTTTCAGCCAAAACAAGTCGTACGACGTATCAAACTTCATGATTTCGAGAGAATGAGGCAGAAAAGGTAGACTGAAGTATGTATCAACTGATATGGCTGCTCCGGAACAACTGGAGCAGGTTCCGCGGGACCTCATTAGGGACACTTCTGGTTTTCAACCAAACCATGTCGTGCGACGTATCAAACTTCATGATTTCAAATGAATAAGCCAGAAATGATAGACTAAAGCATGTATCACCTAATATGACCACCCGGAACATCTTGCACAGGTTTTCCGGGGCCTTGTTGGAGACACTTCTTGTTTTCAATCAAAACATGTCGTGCGCCGGGTCTCCAGTTAGCCTAGTGGTTAAGGCTATGGATCGCCAATCCGGAGACGGCGGGTTCGATTCCCGTTCCGGTCGGGAAAATTTTCTCGACTCCCTGGGCATAGCGTATCATTGTACTTGCCTCACAATATACAAATTCATGCAATGGCAGGCAAAGAAAGCCCTTCAATTAATAACTGTGGAAGTGCTCAAAGAACACTAAGTTGAAGCGAGGCAGGCCAAGTCCCACTGGGGACGTAGAGCCATAAAGAAGAAGAAGAAGAATGTCGGGCGCCGTACCAAACTTCATGATTTAGAATGAATGAGCCAAAAATGATAGACTTAAGTCTGTGTCAACTAATATGGCCACCTCGGCATATCTAGCACAGGTTCCGCGGTGGCGTCATTGATGACACTTCTGGTTTACAATCAAAACCTGCTGTGCAACATATCAAACTTCATGATTTCGAATGAATAAGCCAGAAAAGATAAAACTAAGTAGACCCGACTCGGTATCGACTTGAAAGGGCGCTCTAGAATAGGTTCCTTTTAAATTTAGATTAAGCAATCCACAAAACGTACACAAGCTGTATATTTTATGAAAAATCGGCAAATGTTTGAAAAAAAAAATAAAATGTTAGATGTTTATTTCCAAAAATACTTTTTATACTTATAATTTGAGTTGATACATACTTCAGTCTACCTTTTCTGTCTCATTCTTCCGAAATCATGAATTTTGATATTCGCACGACTTGTTTTGGTTGGAAAAACAGTAGTGTCCCCAATGAGGCCCCCGCGGAACCTGTTCCAGGTGTTCCGGAGCGGCCATATGAGTTGATACATACTTCAGTCTACTTTTTCTGTCTCATTCTCTCGAAATCTGGAAGTTTGATACGTCGCACGACTTGTTTTGGTTGAAAAACATAAGTGTCCTCAATAAGGCCCCCGCGGAACCTGTTCCAGGTGTTCCGGAGCGGCCATATCAGTTGATACATACTTCAGTCTACCTTTTCTGTCTCATTCTCCCGAAATCATGAAGTTTGATACGTCGCACGACTTGTTTTGGTTGGAAAAACAGTAGTGTCCCCAATGAGGCCCCCGCGGAACCTGTTCCAGGTGTTCCGGAGCGGCCATATGAGTTGATACATACTTCAGTCTACTTTTTCTGTCTCATTCTCTCGAAATCTGGAAGTTTGATACGTCGCACGACTTGTTTGGTTGAAAAACAGAAGTGTCCCCAATGAGGCCCCCGCGGAACCTGTTCCAGGTGATCCGGAGCGGCCATATCAGTTGATACATACTTCAGTGTATCTTTTCTGTCTCATTCTCTCGAAATCATGGAGTTTGATACGTCGCATGACATGTTTTGGTTGAAAACCAAAAGTGTCCCCAATGAGGCCCCCGCGGAACCTGTCACGGTGGTCCGGATCGGTCAACTTATACAAATCTGGTTATTGCAGTTGTGTTTCATTGCTCGCAACAAAAATTACGCTGAAAATTGATGATTCAAATACATAAACCCACGAAATAATTACTTTTTGCCATTTTGGCACCCCCCCTGACCCCAGTACAATCCGGAATATCTCCGGAATGGTTCCGGATGTTGCATGGCCACTTGAGTATAATAAACTAGCACCAAATTATGATCGATTGAGGGCGATTTCAAAAAAATCGGATGAAAATTGACGGAATGCCAGCATTTTGAAAATGAGATGTCAAGGTGCGGGTATGTGAAGGTTAAGGTGCCCAAGTAACCACAAGCATTATATCATAACATTAATTCAATCGTATTATAGTTTAGCTAATGCAACATAACTTTTATTTTACATCTGTCAAGTAATGAAGCGTTTAATCTACATTATGAAAGCATTGAAGCATTACAAGATTTTGACAGTTCTGTACAGTTCTATAGAGCCGTTGTTAAATGCTTCATTGCATTACCATGTTAAAAGCTTTATTGCAATCAATAATGCAAGCATTTATTACTTTATATATGCCTGTACTAAAGCTTCCATCGTTGTAAACAGAAAAATATAGCTCAGTTCGAAAAAAAAACTGTAAAACACTTTTAGAAACAGAACCATTCAAAACAAAAGAAAAACAAACCAAAATTTTCATGGATTGCTGCGGAGCACTTAGATTATCATGCTCAGATGTTACTGTTTGAAAATCTATATTATTTATGACTTTTTGGGTTTCTGGTTGGGACATAAAAACAATCAGATGCTGAGGGAACAAACATTATGTGGGGTATTGGTTTCCTTATTTAACATAACGTCCCGAATTCATAGAAGGAAGGATTAAAGCGCTGTTTGTATTGTTTCTTATTTATTGTATTCTAGGTAGAAGTGAGCACGTATGAAACAAAAAAAAACAGAATCAACACAGACGAATTTATATTCGAGAGTAACATAACTGATGGCATTCAGACCCCAGCACATTTTTTAGAGTTGCTGAAAACACAACTCAATAAGGCACGAGCTAAGTATACGTTACTTTATATTGCACATTTTTGCAGGTGCAAAATACATGGTATCGTAGCACACAACGTTAGCGCGTCCGAGCTTCATCGTGGTTGAGTTTCAGCAGTCTAGGTTCAATTCCCGAAATACAATAAAAAACATCAAAGTGAGAGTATCGGAAGATAAAAATAGATAGAAAAATGAAAAACATACTTTTTTTTCTTTTTTGACATGATGCATTAAGTATGCATTCCATACGATTTGATTGCATTAGCTATAAGGTACAAGCATTTTATATGCTTTAGCAATCACCACAGTAAAGCTTGCTTTAAATTAACAATAGTAGCGCCACTTTCGACTTTAAACCTACTTTAATGCTGCCTATATGACAAAACAACTTTATATCGCATGTCATATAATACACTATAAAACAAAATTAATGCTCTATATACAGCGTCATGGTTACTTGGGTGGCCCACACTTATATGAAAAACAAAAATTTCAAAAAAATGCCAAGTGTTACCTCCTAAATAAGTTGTTTTGGACTCCCAGAAGCAACGTTCAAACCCAAGTAACCACAAGCATTATATCATAACATTAATTCAATCGTATTATAGTTTAGCTAATGCAACATAACTTTTATTTTACATCTGTCAAGTAATGAAGCGTTTAATCTACATTATGAAAGCATTGAAGCATTACAAGATTTTGACAGTTCTGTACAGTTCTATAGAGCCGTTGTTAAATGCTTCATTGCATTACCATGTTAAAAGCTTTATTGCAATCAATAATGCAAGCATTTATTACTTTATATATGCCTGTACTAAAGCTTCCATCGTTGTAAACAGAAAAATATAGCTCAGTTCGAAAAAAAAACTGTAAAACACTTTTAGAAACAGAACCATTCAAAACAAAAGAAAAACAAACCAAAATTTTCATGGATTGCTGCGGAGCACTTAGATTATCATGCTCAGATGTTACTGTTTGAAAATCTATATTATTTATGACTTTTTGGGTTTCTGGTTGGGACATAAAAACAATCAGATGCTGAGGGAACAAACATTATGTGGGGTATTGGTTTCCTTATTTAACATAACGTCCCGAATTCATAGAAGGAAGGATTAAAGCGCTGTTTGTATTGTTTCTTATTTATTGTATTCTAGGTAGAAGTGAGCACGTATGAAACAAAAAAAAACAGAATCAACACAGACGAATTTATATTCGAGAGTAACATAACTGATGGCATTCAGACCCCAGCACATTTTTTAGAGTTGCTGAAAACACAACTCAATAAGGCACGAGCTAAGTATACGTTACTTTATATTGCACATTTTTGCAGGTGCAAAATACATGGTATCGTAGCACACAACGTTAGCGCGTCCGAGCTTCATCGTGGTTGAGTTTCAGCAGTCTAGGTTCAATTCCCGAAATACAATAAAAAACATCAAAGTGAGAGTATCGGAAGATAAAAATAGATAGAAAAATGAAAAACATACTTTTTTTTCTTTTTTGACATGATGCATTAAGGACAAGGTATTTGGAGTACATTGCTCGAAATTTCTAGAGCACCGTTTTTTAGAACCGTTGAACGGATTTGGATGAAAATGCATCACGCTGTTGGCAACCACCAAACAATTAGCGTGATGCATTTTCATCCAAATCCGTTCAACGGTTCTAAAAAACGGTGCTCTAGAAATATTGAGCAATGTACTTCAAATACCTTGTCCTTAAGTATGCATTCCATACGATTTGATTGCATTAGCTATAAGGTACAAGCATTTTATATGCTTTAGCAATCACCACAGTAAAGCTTGCTTTAAATTAACAATAGTAGCGCCACTTTCGACTTTAAACCTACTTTAATGCTGCCTATATGACAAAACAACTTTATATCGCATGTCATATAATACACTATAAAACAAAATTAATGCTCTATATACAGCGTCATGGTTACTTGGGAAAATTTGAGCAAAATCGAGAGAGAGGGAGAGAGAGAGAGAGAGAGAGAGAGAGGTTCAATCCTTTGTTTTTCGTAGGATGAAAATGGGAGCCACATGCTTATCCCAAGTAACCATGACGCTGTATATAGAGCATTAATTTTGCTTTATAGTGTATTATATGACATGCGATATAAAGTTGTTTTGTCATATAGGCAGCATTAAAGTAGGTTTAAAGTCGAAAGTGGCGCTACTATTGTTAATTTAAAGCAAGCTTTACTGTGGTGATTGCTAAAGCATATAAAATGCTTGTACCTTATAGCTAATGCAATCAAATCGTATGGAATGCATACTTAATGCATCATGTCAAAAAAGAAAAAAAAGTATGTTTTTCATTTTTCTATCTATTTTTATCTTCCGATACTCTCACTTTGATGTTTTTTATTGTATTTCGGGAATTGAACCTAGACTGCTGAAACTCAACCACGATGAAGCTCGGACGCGCTAACGTTGTGTGCTACGATACCATGTATTTTGCACCTGCAAAAATGTGCAATATAAAGTAACGTATACTTAGCTCGTGCCTTATTGAGTTGTGTTTTCAGCAACTCTAAAAAATGTGCTGGGGTCTGAATGCCATCAGTTATGTTACTCTCGAATATAAATTCGTCTGTGTTGATTCTGTTTTTTTTTGTTTCATACGTGCTCACTTCTACCTAGAATACAATAAATAAGAAACAATACAAACAGCGCTTTAATCCTTCCTTCTATGAATTCGGGACGTTATGTTAAATAAGGAAACCAATACCCCACATAATGTTTGTTCCCTCAGCATCTGATTGTTTTTATGTCCCAACCAGAAACCCAAAAAGTCATAAATAATATAGATTTTCAAACAGTAACATCTGAGCATGATAATCTAAGTGCTCCGCAGCAATCCATGAAAATTTTGGTTTGTTTTTCTTTTGTTTTGAATGGTTCTGTTTCTAAAAGTGTTTTACAGTTTTTTTTTCGAACTGAGCTATATTTTTCTGTTTACAACGATGGAAGCTTTAGTACAGGCATATATAAAGTAATAAATGCTTGCATTATTGATTGCAATAAAGCTTTTAACATGGTAATGCAATGAAGCATTTAACAACGGCTCTATAGAACTGTACAGAACTGTCAAAATCTTGTAATGCTTCAATGCTTTCATAATGTAGATTAAACGCTTCATTACTTGACAGATGTAAAATAAAAGTTATGTTGCATTAGCTAAACTATAATACGATTGAATTAATGTTATGATATAATGCTTGTGGTTACTTGGGATAATAAGGGAACCAATATCCTATGTATGTATGTTCCAGCATAACTCTGGAATGTCACAACGCTGTTTGTTTTGTTTCTTATTTTTGTATTTTTTGTTAGAAGTGAGCACCCATGAAAACAAAAAGAACGGAATCAATCGGTACCGTAATCGCTTGTTTTCGACTAGGATGAATATGGGAGCGCGAGATTACTGATGGCACACATACCCTACATACAAACATACATATATTGACTTTTATAGATATAGATTTAACCCTCTAATGGATATCTGGGATCAACTTTGGATCAACTTTGGAGTAATGGAAAACTAGTTGGGCATAACATATTGACTTTATTTTTTCAATATCTGCAAACTAGACCTAGTTCTATCATTTAAGCAAAAATAAAGTTGATTTCATGGCATACTTTGATTTTTATTCCATGTCAAAGTAGAAACGGTCGATTTAGTATAACTGGGGTCCATTTGGACCCCAAATTGAATTCCCTATATCTCTGATGTTTTAGAATATTCATGTCTTCGACAAATTTGTTCGACAGGTCATATACCATCTGGCAGTGATTTGGTTAATTCGAAATTTCCTCACTAGATGGCGCTATTTGGCATAAACAATTTGCATCCTTTGACAGATACGTATTTCGACCTCAACTGTAGGGTCGTCTTAAGTGTCTTGTACTTGACTCGACAAGTACAAGACACTGAAGACGACCTTACAGTTGAGGTCGAAATACGTATCTGTCAAAGGATGCAAATTCTTAGTGGAATTCAAAGGAACAATAT
The DNA here is from genome assembly GCF_035046485.1 of Aedes albopictus. Classification (NCBI taxonomy): domain Eukaryota; kingdom Metazoa; phylum Arthropoda; class Insecta; order Diptera; family Culicidae; genus Aedes; species Aedes albopictus. Next base: position 213,893,360 of record NC_085137.1, read on the forward strand.
TTAACGCGATTTTCTTTTTACTTACAGTATTCCCCTAACAAGCCCAGGTTAATAATCATAAACAATTTAGTACTAAATTTATTACTAAATTATTACTTAATAAAATGTCTTTAAACGAAATTATCGGAGGATCTAGAGCTTGTAGAAACGTCACGTCTTCGGGCAAGATGACGGCGTTAGAAAGATGACGCTCTCGAGAAAGTTGATGTGTTTGTCAATTACTTCCAGATGATGGGTCGTTTGATTTGAAACTCCACACATAGGTGGCGCTAGTGAGCATGCAAACTTTACATGTCATATATCTCAAGATCCTGAGCATATAGAAAGATGGTGTGTTCGGCAATGTTGTTTCATAGGTCAAGAACTTACAGATGATGCAAAATTTGATTCGGAAATCCACACATAGGTGGCGCTACTGAGTATGCAAATTTTATACTTCAAATATCCCAGGGTCCTAATAACTCTCTTACCGTCTCTACTATCTTCAGCAAAGATGTTTGGTAAGTCAAGAATGTACAGATCATGGACCGTTTGACTCGAGCCTCTGTCACTAGATGACGCTAGTGAGCATACTAATTTTGAAACATTTTTACATCAGGATTCAGATTATTTAGTATACTGGAGAAGCAATAAATGGGGTTACATGCATGACGTGTGGAAAAGGGTGTAAGTACCGTAAACATTATTGGAATCCTGCATATAGACGGATGATGATGAATATCTTTGCAGCTTTAATCCCCGCACAATTGAAATTGGACTGGCAGCATTATTGATAGTTTATTAGTTTATTGAAGTTTATTAATTATTTTGTTCTTCGACACACTCTTCCGAAAACTTGCGCAGTCTTTGAATTTCATCGTCGAAAACTGTTTGAAGCTCATCCAAGCAATTCGTGTACTGTGACTGTTTTTCTCTGAGATCAATTATGAATGTACGAATGATGTCGTCAAAGTCCGGAATGTCGTCCGTTATATCGATTTTCAATTTGCTGATGGTGTCCGCCAGCGATTCCGGTCTAGAGATGATATTGCTCGGCTTGAAGAATACCTCGAAAATACTATACTTCTGGATTTTAGCCTCGCTTACAGAGAATTGTTCGTACATTTCAGCAACGTCCTTATCGATGGAGTCATCCAGCTTCTTGATGCATTCGCTGTACTTGTTGCCAGCCCAACCCGTGATACTCATTAGACCCCAAATGTTATTTTCGAAACACCAATCCTCGATAGTGTTGCCATAGTTGAGTAAGTTCAGTTCCGCGTCCATCACCACCTTAAGAGAGTTTGTCTTCAGCGTCAATGTTTGATTGTAGAAAGAGTTCAGCTCTCCCAAGGCCTTTTGCTTTGATTCGTACAGTTTGTTGATCGTGATATCATGCGCGCTCTGATAGTCGGGCAAAATTTCACGGAGCTTGTCGACAGCGTCTAAAGCAATGTGGCGCACTTCAGAGTATTGCGCATTCTAAACGAGATGATAGAAGAAAAATCTGATTATCCACACGTACTTCTGGCGGTGTTGTGATACTTACGGCAACAGCCAATAAACCAAGGAAAAGCAAAGTTTTCATGATGATGTTTGTCAGAAGTATACGCCTGAAATGATGCTATTCATGATTTGTTCCGGATTTTATAGAACGAATTCAGTCGAGATATTAATCTAATCTGGTTATCAATAAATTCAAGAAGTGGGTCCGGTTGACACATGAAATGATATTCAGCGATACTGCATAATCCCTACTTTTTCATTGAGAGGTAGTTTAATTCGCCGATTACCATTTTGGTACACACAATTAGATAAGATGAAATGCAAAGCTGATATCCGAGTTTTTTCCAATATAAAAGACCCAAGAAAGGGTTTATGGCACATAAATCTGCGTATTCTACTCGGCGATTGTTCATTATGAAACTGTTACAAGTTGTTTTGGTATTACTTTTCGTGGCAGTTATTGTAAGTAGAAGGTCTACGTTCGATTCGAATTTGAATAACGACATCGATCATAATTTTATTCTAGACCGCGCAGGTCCCGCATAAAAGACAGAGCTCACTAAATGTGCTAGCTCAGGTGCAATCAGCAATTCCTAGCAAACGGAGCAGATCCAACCAGCAGACCGCCGAAGATGTGCTCAATAATTTCTACCGCAACGTTCTGACAACACAAACTGAGGCTGTTCAGAAGGTATTGGACATCGAAGCCGAATTGACGGCCTTTGGCGAAAGCATCGAATACTGGTGTTGGCAAAACAACGTCTTAGCGCTGGAAAGCACCGTAAAGTGGATTGGACTGGGTTACAGCGTGTGTTTGGACAAGCTGGACACATCGGTCGCCGAATTACTTGCTGAAGTAAACAGTCGTAATCATGATCAAGAGGGGGATCTAAGTCAGTACCATGTATTCGCGCTCTTCCGGAAAAGGAACATCATCAGCAATCCAGAAGCCATCGGAAACAATATTGCTTCGATCGACTTTGATATCACAAAGGACATCCCGGAGCTTGACGGCGAACTGTCTGCTTTTGAAAACGATTTGAACGAGATACTTACTGCCTATTCTGAATGTTTGACTCAAAAGTTTACCTCTCGACAGGGGGACTTTGATAATATTCTGATGACCTCTAAATTATGTGCAGATATTGACTGAAAACGCTAAAGACCAATATCACAGAAACTTTCAAAGTAAAACATGTTGTAAGCATTCAATAAAGCACTTTTTTGGCAAAACTTTAAAACTTATGGATATTGGATAGATTTCTGACACTATGTCGATTGCAACAATTAGCCGTGAAGTTTCTTGAAACCAATAGCTGTATTCCATTTACGTTCTGCCTCCACTTCGCTACGCCTCCCGTATGCTGATATTGCTGATTTGAAACTCGGAAGCTCATGAGATGGGGCAATCTACAGAGTTGTTTCTTTTGATACACATGCCTGTGGCAAACTTGCTGCCAGCTTGCTTTATTTCGTTGTTGAGGCTGCGTCGCCATGAGTCTTTGGGCGCTAGGGCTCCCATCTACACAGCACATTGGTCGGGCTCCATACAAAGGAGCGGCCAAAACTCCCAAAAAACAAAATTGATAATTTTAAACTTTATTTCACCTTATAACAAAGTTGATGTACTGTACTTTTATGATTATTAATTAAAAGAATACTAGCTTTTGTATTTCAATGACGTTTTTACTGCCAAAGTGGCCTAAGTCATAAAATTGAAAAATGAATTATTCGAAAAAAGTAAAATAATAATATTTTGAGAATGGAATATATGTTTTAAGTTATCCAGCATATGAAAGCTTGTTATTGGACTGTTTGAATGCACGTATGATGCAAAATTAATATGACACAAAACTTTTCAAATTTTCATATATTGTACCTTAGAAATTTTAGGAATTTTTAAGTTAAAAAACGGTTCGTGTCGTCACGTGTCGCCGCAATTTCGAACAGTACATCTTAAACATCATGCTTAGAGCTGCCTAAAAACGTTCAAATATTTTGCAGAAATTTGCAGTTTTTCAAATTAGAGCTTTTTAAAAAAGTCATGTTTTTTCATATATTTTACGTTATTTTTCCATTTTTTACTGAAATAAAATTTATCTTTCCACATTTTTCACACGTTTTGAACAAACTTGATTGGATTTGATCGAAAGATGATCATTTATTTAAATCCGAATTGATTTTCTAACAAAAAACGCAAAAAATATGGAGTTTACTGATTTTCACTGTTTTTGAAATTATTGAAATTACGTAATTTTTGAATACCCCTTTTTAAACACTAAAAACACTATATACCATATCTGGGCAACCTATAACTTCGATTAAACACATAAAAAGAGTTTTGGCCGAACTTTATCTTTTTCCGACCATTGTGCACAGCTTAGAAAATCAGGACAATTCATGTATTTCCTCGAAAATGAGTAAAACTCATCGGATTTGTTAAGAATTTTTTGCCAAATTTAGGCCAAAATCAGGACATCTTCTTCTTCTTCTTCTTGGCGTAATGTCCTCACTGGGACAAAGCCTGCTTCTCAGCTTAGTGTTCTATGAGCACTTCCACAGTTATTAACTGAGAGCTTCCTCTGCCAATGACCATTTTGCATGCGTATATCGTGTGGCAGGCACGAAGATACTCTATGCCCAAGGAAGTCAAGGAAATTTCCTTTACGAAAAGATCCTGGACCGACCGGGAATCGAACCCGTCACCCTCAGCATGGTCATGCTGAATACCCGTGCGTTTACCGCCTCGGCTATATGGGCCCTAAAAATCAGGACATGTCCTGCTTAATAAGGACGGATGGTAACACCAGGCCTGCCACTACTGCGATGTGCTAGTGGGTTCCAATCTAACGCTTGCTTTCATATTTCGTTCCCACTTCTACGTGGAGTGTGGCCGACCCACCTCCACTTTTGCTCCCGATTTTCTGTCGCTATTGACTTTTAATTACATGAACGATGGAGCTCTCTGGTGTAAAAATAACACTGTAGCAGGCCTGCTGTATTAGAATGCAAGATCTAGTCGTAATCTATCATCTATGGAAGGAAACTTAGAGGATGACCAAGAGTTATATGCATAATAACCAAAAAGATGGGCCAAAACTAGTAGATTGAACCTTTGTTTTTCGTAGGATGAAAATGGGAGCCACATGCTTAATAAGGGAACCAATACCCTATGTATGTATGTTCCAGCATAACTCTGGAATGTCACAACCAATTTCAATCAAATTTGGTATACACATTTGTTAGATTAAGGGGGTGGTTATAAGGGTATTGGAATTCAAGATGGCGGCTCAGGTTCCAAGATGGCGGCCAAAACGTCAGAAGGCACTCTATTGACCGGTAAATCTTTTACGGATACTATACAATATGGGTATCTATCGATCGGGCTTGAAAAGTAGAAGTCAAGAGCTATGAGCTATGATACTATGCAATGTAGGTATCTATCGATCGGGCTTGATGAGTAAACAACTATTTCAAGTTTATACACGACAGAAAGGCTTTAAATTATTGTTCTAGGTTTCAAAACTGTATTTTATGGAGGCATGTCTTATGATGTATTTTTCAAAAAAGGGTGACACCTAATCCCCTGGTGAGCAAATGGTTCATTTAAAGAAAAAATAACTTATTTGACACATTCTATCATTGAATATGATAAAATTCCAAGGAAATAGAGGCGATCAAACCTCCCCATGTCACTGCTGTGTATACTAAGCTGCAATAATTAAAGTATTTTTATTTCAACCTTATTCGGATAAATACGTTTGATAGTATTTTATTTAACCTTTTTGCTGTAAAAAATTGACACGATTTGGATCAATTTTTCGGAATCGCCTAAAAGATTTCTGATGGATTGAAAACAAACCATCAGCTTAAAAAAATGATGTAAAATACTATCTATCGTAATCACTTGTGGCCAAAACATAGTCGTTTGTCCAGGAGTTGTTTTTGAAAAAAATATGCTAGAAGAAAGCTGTTTTTGATTCCATAAAAAAAGGGGGAACAAGTCTTCCCAGGGATCAAGTCTGCTCAGTCTCCCCTACATTCATTGAGCTCCATCTTCGAGGTGGGACTTTTTCGCTCTTCTAATTAAATTGATGTCGTTATTAACATTCGTATCGATTGTAAACGAAAGGTCAGAACAACTTGTAACAGTTTTATTTTGAACTGTCGACGTACAGAATACGCAGGTTTATGTATCATAAATCATTCCTTGAGTCGTTTCGAAATAACCCGAAGGTGAATTTTGTATTTCATCTTATCTCATGTTTCTTAATTGTGTGTATCAAAATAGTAATATAGGTCAGTAAAATTTCTTGTCAGATAAAAAGTATTGATTATAGAGTGTTGTTGGATACCATGTACAAACGTCAATCGAACTCACTTCTTGGATTTATTGATAATCAGATTAGATTAATAGCTGGAATAATTTTGTTCTATAAAACCCGGAACACTCGACGAGTTATTTCATTTCGCAAACCGTACAGTAGTCGCGCGCGCATACATTTGACAATCCTTCATCATGAAAATTTTACTGTTTCTTGGTTTATTGGCTTTTGCCGTAAGTATAACTTCGCATTCAGAATAAAGTTCGATCTGATATTAAACAATCTCATACATGAATCTCTTTTAGAATGCGCAATACTCTGAACTGCGCCACATTACTTTAGACGCTGTCGAGAAGGTCCGTGAAGTTTTGCCCGACTATCAGAACGCGCAAGATGTCACGATCAACAAGCTATACGAATCAAAGCGAAAGGCCTTGGGCGAGCTGAACTCTTTCTACAATCAAACGTTGGACCTGAAGGCGAACTCTCTGAAGTCACTGATGAACGCCGAACTGGACATTCTCAGCTATGGTGACAGTATCGAGGTTTGGTGTTGGGAGAACAACATTCCGAGCCTACAGGGTGACATGGGCTGGGCGGGTAACAAGTACAGCGAATGCATTAAGCAGCTGGATGACTCCATCGAGAAGGACGTTGCTGAAATCTATGGACAATTCACCGAAAGTGAAGCTAAAATCCAGAAGTATAAGCTGCTCCAGGTATTTTTCAAGCCGAGCAATATCATCTCTAGACCGGAACCGATGGCGGACACCATCAGCAAATTGAAGATCGATATAACGAACGACATCCCGCACTTTGAAGACATCATTATCAGATTCGTAGAAGATCTACACGCTAAGCAGTTTGAGTACACGTGTTGCTTAAACGATCTTCTAAAGGAATTCAACAATAAAATGGAAACTCTGAGGTCTCGTTCGGAAATATGTCTCAAGTCACAGAAGATATAAGATAGTTTTATTGAAAATGTCTGTTTCATACAAAGGTTAATAAACGATCAAAATTATCTCTGGTAGTCCAATATAAATGTGTGATGATATTCTGTGAAAGAGTGTATTGGTGTGAGTATGAAGATTTTCTCATACTATCATGAATAATGCCACCTTTTTCGTGGTGGCGCCACCAATAGTGACTCCTGATTTTCAGCAGTATTGTTAGTGTTTTTGATAAAGTTGTCTTCGGTTTTGTCTTCGCTGATTGTGGACGATGATCTGGGAGGCTTGCGGGTTTTACCGGGATTTTACGCCTTTTGTGGGATATTACGGCTTGGCAAAACTAGTGTCGCTCCCCTTGGTGATGATCACTGGCGTGCGCAGCATTTCCCCCCTTTTCGATAATCTTTCGATAACGATAACCAAACGATTAATCAATGCGAAGATCAACATAGCTTAGATGATTTTGCGATAAATCTAGTTACCCTAGTGACGACATCAACAACGGTTCAGATCGCGAAGATTTTGAGGAGACGTTATCGAGTCGATAATCGTCACAGTTAACTGTATCGCCGATGATGACATTTCCGCCTGAAGACGTTATCGTTATCGACGATAAAGGATAACAGTCATTCATATCAATCAATTTGGTCAGTCTAAGGCCTGAGCGACCTCTGCTTTACATAGTAATCGTCTCCATTCTATTCGGTCCGCAAATCGTCCTCCACTTGATCGACCCAACTGGCTCGCTACGCACCACGTCTGCTTGTACTGGTCGGATGACTCTAGAGAACCATTTTAGTCGGGTTGCTATCCGACATCCTGATGACGTGACCCGCCCATAGTGGACTACCGGTCTAATCAACGTTTTGTAAATAGTTAACTTCGTGTGACGACGCTTTGTTCGATCGTAGAAATCTGCAGAGACCAAATTTCTCTGCTGGTGTCGATGTCGACGGTCACCACTGAGCCCAAGTACACGAAATCCACAATCACCTCGATAGCATCACCGTCGATAGAAATTCGGGGTGGCAGGCGCGGTTATTCCTCCCTGAAGTCCTTTGCCATCATGTACTTTGTCTTCGACACATTAATGACTAATCCGATACGTCTGGCTTCATTCTTTACTCGTTTCCGCCATCATCTCAAATTTCCGAGGTATACACACTAAGAATAAATCACAGAATTCGGTGAAATTTCACCGAAATCTCAACAGCAGAATTTTCGGTGAACTGTTCGGTGATTTTTTGATTCACCGAACAATCTGTAAAAATTAAAAATGCTCATCTGTCATATTCACCGAACGTTTCGGTGATTTGTTTCACAAATTTTCTGTGGATTATTTGTTTATTTTAGTTGATTTCACAGAACTTTCTGTGGTTTTTTCACAGATGTACGGTGATTTTTAGTTGGATTATTTGCAGTTCACAGACCTTTCGGTTTAATTTTTTTCAGTTTCTCAAACAAAAATCAAAATGAAATTCAATTACTTTTGGATTTATTTAAAACTGGAATATATACTTCGTTGTGCGTTTGTAAATATGTAGTTCGTGAGCATGATACACGAATCTGCGGGACGAAATGACTAGTTTTTCACATCCGTTCACGATCGGTGACTTCTCCATCGTGGCCGAAAGAATGTCTACAAAAAATATACATTATTGATGTGCAATTGGCACTTACGGAAAATACTAACCAGCCTGTTATCCCGCTGCTGCAAATGGTCCGCCACTTTCACTACATAACAGTCAAAACCAATCAATTTTGGAATGACAACCTGCGCTTGGCAGTGGCCGACTACTGCTTTTACCGAAATTCGGTAAAAATAGCAGCGCGCGATAATATTTTTTGTGTTCACCGAATCGTTACGTAAAAATTTCACAGAATTCGGTGATCCATTTGCCTTTACCGAATTTTCAGTGAAGTTTTGACAGTTGGGTTGGAAAACATAGAATTTCACAGAAATATCTGTGAAAGCATATTTCACAGTTTACATTCGGTGAAATCTTTCACAGAATTCTGCGATTTATTCTTAGTGTGTAGTATCAATATCATCAGCGAAACCAAGCAGGTGAACGGACTTCGTGAAAATCGTTCCACTCGCGTTTATCGCCGCTCTCCTTATTCCCTCCCAAGCATTGTTGAACAGCAAGCACGAAAGACCATCACCTTGCCGTTACCCGGGAATCTGTATTCGTGCATAATCTGCCATAGCTGTTCTTGATCGATTGTATCATACGCTGAATTCAAATCGATGAACAAGTGATGTGTGGGCACGTTGTATTCGCGGCATTTCTGCAACACCTGGTGGATGGCGAACATCTGATCCGTTGTAGCGCGTTCACCCATGAATCCAGCCTGTTATTGCCCCACGAACACTCTTGCAATCGGTGATAGACTGTCGGCATCAAATTTGAGAGATTGATCGCGTGGTAGTTCCCGCAATGCAACTTGTCACCCTTTTTTGTAGATGGGACACCCCAGACAACCAGTAATCGTATATGTTGCATAAGATGATAAAGTGGAGGCCATATGCGTGCATGCCTCCATTTAGGCAATAGAAATACACTAGAACTCCAATGGCGCTGTTGTCACTTTTCCTATTTAATTAAATTGATAACTCTAATTGTAATTAATCATCGTTTTAAGTATTCATCTTGTAAAGGATATTTTGTTTTATTAAACAAAATTTATTTGACACTTCTAGTACCGCTAATGACGCTGTAAGGGCGTGGCAAACTAGATGTTAGTCACACGAACAGCCCCGACATTGGACTTCTGTGGCTAGTTATTCTACTATTTAGGCGCATGTTAAATGTACGCATATCGCCTCCACTTTAACATCTTATTCAACATCTTATACGATCACTGGTTGACTGGGACACGGTACCTTCCATCTATTCCTATGGTAATACTGTTTCCTCCCACATCTTGGTAATGACCCAGTGTAGTGCTCTCACCAGTGCTTCTCCACCGTATTTAAGAAGCTCGCTTGGTAATTGATTTGCTCCAGCGGCTTTGTTGTTTTTCAACCGGCCAACCTCCTCCTCAATCTCTTGGAGGTCAGGGGCCGGAAGTCTTTCGTCCTGTGCACATACTCCTAGATCTGTTACCGCGCCACCATCGGTACTTGCAACGTCGCCATTGAGGTGCTCATCGTAATGCTGCCGTCACCTCTCAACCACCTCACGCTCGCTTGTGAGAAGATTCCCGTGATTGTCTCGGCACATGTCGGCTTGTGGCACAAAGCCTCTGCGAGAGTGGTTCAGCTTATCGTAGAACTTCCGTGTGTCCTTAGCACGGTACAGCTCTTCCACCGCTTCGCAATTCCGTTCTTTCTGCTGGCGCTTCTTCCTCCGGAAGACAGAGTTCTACCTGTTCCGCGCCTGTCCATAATGTGTTTCATTCGCCCTTGTACAGTGTTGCAACATTCTCGCCCATGCTGAATTCTTCTCGTTTTTCAACTGTTTACATTCGCCGTCCTATCAGTTTTTTCTGTGATTCGGAGTCGCGAAGCCTAGTGCTGCAGTCGAGGTAGGGGATTCTGGGGTAATACGCACCACTTAAGGAAGATGCGTCCAAATGCATATAAAAAGGCAATAATTTATTGGTTTAATGCATGCATTCATTGCATATACTTTCATTCTAAGAGAAACCAAACAAAATTTCAACCTTAATATAGTTCAGCTCTTGAAAATGACGTTTTTTGTAAAGACTAACATTACGGCTTCGTATGTTTATGCGGGGCAGTATGCACCCTTGCTCGGGGTAAAATGCACTACAACAATGGGGCAGGATGCACTCAAACAAAGGGGCAAGACGCACCACAACATTGAGGCAAGATGCACCGTCGAGTTTAGAAATCTTTTTACTTCTTTGACAAAATGCATGTTTTATAAGGTTTTAAGACAAACAATTGCTCAATTTTGTTTGCGATTACTTACAGAGCACTCATAGATATTATTACAGCTTGTTTTCTATAGGTGCGTTTTGCCCCAACCAATGGAGTGCATATTGCCCCAATCAATAGCAAATAATAAAATAGTTTAAAACATATAATTTACATAGATTACTGTTTAAGTTATTTTTCCTATGCTTAGCATTGCCCTCAATGAACTGAATGAACACAACAGCATTAGATGTTCGGTCGGTTTTCACCATCAAATCATTCGACAAACGATCGGGAAAATTACATCAGAATCGTGCTTTTCAATTTTATTCATTTTTCTCACTAATTACGTAACGCAGATATGTAAAATTTTCCAGATGCTCATTTATTAAGACGTTCTATCAGACTGATAAGGTTTCAAAGCCCTAAATCCGATAATCCCTGAAAAACAAAGGGGGTGCGTTTTGCCTCGACAGTGCGTATTACCCCAGATGCCCCTACTACCTACACTCCCGATCAAAAGTTTGGGATCACCCCCTCAAAAACATGTCATTTTTTGCGTCCGAATTCGAAACCCTAGGTCTCATTCTAAAGATAATAAGTCAAAGTAACCTTAAAAGAGGAATTATAGAGCTACTTTTTGCAGATATAAAAAGTTGGATCGGCCATATTGATTTTAGCCGCCATCTTGAATTTATTTACAAAAACTTTTTTTTCACCATGTTGGCACCATCGATTTTCAAAATTTTAACATCAATTGAGAGCTGGGGCATTTATACACAACATATCAAAAATTTAGAGATGTATGTTTTTCCTTTCAAAAGTTGTCTGCAGTTTTGTATATCATGTCACTTTTGCGCACTAGACCAGGCGCCGGCTGTTTATATAAATGCAACGTTATTTCACAGCGTTTACGAACACTAATTGAAACTCTGAACCCACTAATAAATAGCTGAAAGTTTCAGCTTTTCAAAACACTATAAAAGTTTTAAAAACAATGCCCGCATCATTGAGAAACAGTTAAAAACGGGAACGTACTTCCAATTTTCCTAAATTTTGCTGCAGGTGTGTTTGTGTGTGCATGCTTTACGCCTGCTCTGATGCTGTTGCGTGTCGTTGATGGTGCGCATGGAAATGTATGGAGAAAACGTTATATGATTTACAAAACTGCAGATAACTTTTGAAAGGAGAAACATACATCTCTAAATTTTTGATATGTTGTGTATAAATGCCCCAGCTGTCAATTGGTGCAAAAATATTGAAAATCGGTGGTTGCCAACATGGTGAAAAAAAAGTTTTTGTAATTAAATTCAAGATGGCGGCCGAAATCAATATGGCCGACCCAACTTTTTATATCTGCAAAAAGTAGCTCTATCATTCCTCTTTTAAACAACATTTCGTTTTGAGGTGGTTCTTGGAGAAGTTTTCGAGTTATAACGGTTTAAATGAGCCAACAATTGACCAAAATCGAGGGGTCCGTAAAAGTTGTTATGGCTTTTACTAACGGGGGGTCCATCAATTTGAGTAACCAAATGCATTTTCCTTTCTATATTGGCGAGGACTTTCAGAAAATCGCCACCTAAAACATTTTTGAAGACATGGTGTAAATAGTGGGACGGTCTCAGCGAGAGTTACCCTTCTATTAGTTTTCAATTGCTTTTTACCGAATTTGGCTAAAAAATATAGGAAAAAAATACTAAATAAATTAACTCTTGATGTCATCGACCAAAACTTTGGGATCACCTCTCAATATCAGCCAAAAGTTTGGGGTCACTGTCGTGAAACATGGAAAAGTGATTTGTGATATCTTCGTCATCTATAGTTCAATTTTTTTTGGATGGCCATCTTGGTAGCTACGGTATCCCGACCGTCCAGACCCGAAGCCTTGTTCAACTTGAGCGGCTTCGCTATGACGGTGGGCTGGTCGTTCGTTACCGGGCGACCTCGCTGACTACTCTGTAAAGCCTGTATCCGCAATAATCGGGACATAGAAGTACGGCAGTAACTCTGTACTGAATCAATAAAAATTAGCCAAAAATTAATTGAGAACTCTTTGATGTATGTTTATTATTTGAGCAAATTTCATGAAAATCGATGCATTATTTTTAACTGTGGATGAGAAACAAACAGACGTGGTTTTTACGATTTTGTACAATCATCACCCATTTTCATTCGCATACTAGATGGTTCTTATCCGCTACAATTCAAAGTTCTGCGAGGATAATTATGAAATTTCGTGAGCAGTAATGGTACTTATAGAGGCACTTTCTTGCAAAATTTCATCAACTTTTATCATTTGATTTGAAAGTTACTGGTGTTGATAGGGGATAGTGTTAGTGAAAATGTTTCATGTTTTTCATGTGCGATGTTTGCCCATTCATAACTTCTGAATATCTCTGCCAATTTTCAAGAAATTTCCACAGAAGGTAGTCGATTACGTGTATATTATGCCTGCAAAATTTGGTGATTATTGGTGTAGTACTTTCAACAATAGAATCGATAGAATAAGGAGTACTCACTATTGTCTGAGGGGCTAAAATCACGGTCAGCTCCAATATATGTTTCGACCATAAAATTGTTGATAGTGTATAGATTTTCTTGAAATTTTGCCTATGCAAGTAAAGCAGATTGAGAGGTTTGTGTTCAAAATTTCAGCCATTTCCTTTATCAAATTCAAAAGTTAAAGCACTGATAAGCTAAACCAGGGGCTGTACAAAATTCAATTGCTCGCGTTCTACTGTTTCATTGCTACAACAAAAGATACTTCATCGATTCACATGAAATTTTGCAGGTGAAATAAACACATCTTAAGATATTATCAAAGTGCTATCCCAGATCATCTTCCGTCGTCTGTCACCTAAAACAAATGAGTTCGTGGGAAGTTATCAAGCCGGCTTCATCGACGACCGGTCGACAACGGACCAGATCTTTACCGTACGGCAAATCCTCCAGAAATGCCGTGAATACCAGGTCCCAACGCATCACCTGTTCATCGACTTCAAAGCGGCATACGATAGTATCGACCGCGCAGAGCTATGGAGAATCATGGACGAAAACGGCTTTCCTGGGAAGTTGACTAGACTGATTAAAGCAACGATGGACGGTGTGCAAAACTGCGTAAGGGTTTCGGGTGAACTATCCAGTTCATTCGTATCTCGCCGGGGACTGCGACAAGGTGACGGACTCTCATGTCTATTCTTCAACATCGCGCGGGAAGGTGTGATGCGACGAGCCGGGCTCAACAGCCGGGGTACGATTTTCACAAAATCCGGTCAATTTGTGTGTTTTGCGGACGACATGGACATTATCGCTAGAACATTTGGAACGGTGGCAGAACTGTACACCCGCCTGAAACGCGAAGCAGCAAAGGTCGGACTGGTGGTGAATGCCTCAAAAACAAAGTACATGCTGGTAGACGGAACCGAACACGACCGGATCCGTCTGGGTAGTAATGTTACGATAGACGGAAATACTTTCGAGATGGTGGAGGAATTCGTCTACCTCGGATCCTTACTGACGGCTGACAACAACGTGAGCCGTGAAATTCGGAGGCGCATCATCAGCGGAAGTCGGGCCTACTACGGGCTCCAGAAGTAACTGCGGTCGAAAAAGATTCACCCACGCACCAAATGCACCATGTACAAAACGTTAATAAGACCGGTAATCCTCTACGGGCACGAGACATGGACCATGCTCGAGGAGGACCTACAAGCACTCGGAGTTTTCGAGCGACGCGTGCTAAGAACGATCTTCGGCGGTGTGCAGGAGAACGGTGTGTGGCGGAGAAGGATGAACCACGAGCTCGCTGCACTTTACCGCGAACCCAGCATCCAGAAGGTGGCCAAAGCCGGAAGGATACGGTGGGCAGGGCATGTTGCAAGAATGCCGGACAACAACCCTGCAAAGCTGGTGTTTGCAACTGATCCGGTTGGCACAAGAAGGCGTGGAGCGCAGAGAGCACGATGGGCGGACCAGGTGGAGCGTGACTTGGCGAGCATTGGGCGTGATCGAGGATGGAGAGCGGCAGCCACAAACCGAGTATTGTGGCGTACTATTGTTGATTATGTCTTGTCTTAATGATGTGGAACAAATAAATGTAATGTAAGATATTATCAGGCAAAATTTGAGCAATTCTTATGTAGCTATTGCAGAGTTACAGCAATATTTCTGTGTCCCGATTATTGCGGATACAGGCTTTATGCATCACCCCAAGGGGTCGTGTTAGCTGCATGGGCAGAGATTTTAGAAGCACACCCGCTTACGTGCCTTAATCTCTTTGTTCAGTATCAGTTTAGCCGCCCTGTAGGCCTTACTTTGTTTCATTCTATCATCATCGGTGAGAGCTCTTTGTATCCTCCTTCAAGCTCTTAGGCAGAATGCGCGGAGTTCTGCGATTACTGGACACCACCAGTATACCGGTTGCGTCCATTTCTGAGTATGGATCGCCTTGGCATTACGGCGTCGCGTGCACGGCTTAGGGTTCCAATCAGTGGTGTTCAAACTGCGGCCCTCGAAGCTTATTAATGCGGCCCGCAGAGTTCTTCAGAAGAACGTTACTGATTTTATAAAATGATGAATCATTATTATAGTGCTTACTCTTGTCTATAATTTGTGAAAACATCTATTTAGAATTACATCATAAACATTTCAATAATTTTCGCTTATAACATTTTTTTTTAAATTATTTTGGTCTTGCCGAGATTAGATTGAAAAATATTATGAGCTGCGTCAATCCTATTTCTTCCAAGATGTTTAAAATATCAAAATATTTAGATAGGTTTAAAATTTGATCAATTTCTGGTAAGTAACGCACTTAAACGAAAATTTACTTCTAATTTGTTTAAAGCATAAAATAAACTATAACACGGTGAGTGTTAAATAAGGTATCGCGCCACTTGGGCGGTGGCTTCTATATTCGTCTGTTTTCCACTATAACTCAGTCAATTTTGAACCAATTGACTTGAAATGTTGTACACGGGTAGATACTATACCTATCTCACCACATTCCAAAAGTTGTGTCAATTGGTTCAAATTTGACTGAGTTATAGTGGAAAACAGACGAATATAGAAGCCACCGCCCAAGTAGCGCGATTCCCTAGTATTAATTTTGAGGTTAAAGTATGAAAGTGAAATTAAAAAAACTTTAGTAGAGAGTATCCAATTCTTAAATTGCCTTGGTAAATAGATTAGAACATTCTTAATAGTTGATTATGGTGTACTTTTACTGCAATTATGGTTGTTATTCTGCGGTCCGCGGCTTAGGTGGAAAATCTAAATTTGGCCAGCAGAATGCTTCAACCTGAGCATCACTGAACTAGATCATCGCTGGATAGATCGCACCCTCCATAAGCAATCGCTCTACAAATGCCGACTTATCGAAGCGCGAGATCAGCCATCCCCGATGGTCGATGACCTTCGGCTGTGGCCTTTTTCCTATATATGAACTGTAACATCCCGGATCTGCGTGTTACTCGATAAGATGTCCGTTGGAAAAGCTTGCCTACTAAATCATCATCAGCAGAAGCAAAGCTCACCGGTGTAATAAAACAGAACGATAAGCAAATAAAATGATGATAATCACAAAGTCCATTGAGTAAAACAACCTCCCACTTGAAATAATCTGAAAATTCGATAACAGACTTTCTAATTCAGGCTGTGGCTGCACGCACTTTACCGTTGGCAGATTTTTTTTTTTTTTTTGTTTATAGAGACTTTACCCTGAAGGGGCATTCGTCTCTATATACCGTTGGCAGATTTACTGCTGCCTATCACTCTATTAGCTATAGTACCCCCTGCCCTGCAGGATTAACAAACTTGTTCTTCGAAACTTATTATTACCGCACTTATCGGGTGCTTGTACACACTCGTCATAGGTATTGTGGATTTACCGGCTACTTGTATTCCACCGGTTATTTAAGTAGCCGTTGCAAAGTAGCCGTTTTCATATAAAAATCAACTTGATTGTCAAAAAATAAATGTCGCTGAGTAGCTTGTGGCAACAAGGAATAGCGCATACAATAAAAATAATAAAAATCATTTTTAAGTTACTCTTTTTATAAAACGGCTACTTTGGAGGCCATACTGAAGCGACCGGTAGAATACAAGTAGCCGGTAAATCCACAATACCTAAATATAAATATTCCAGATGATCAAAAGGCGCTGGGGCTTTCCTAAGGTTGACCTATAATGTTGACGGGCGATTACGAAAAAAAAAGCCATCATAAGCCGTCGACTAATCTGGTTCATCCGCTTCTTCAACTCGCAAGAGCAGCTCTCGCCTTCTTCATCCGAGCAGTTATGATGATCTTGGGAGTATCCCATTCGAAATAATGCCATTTGGTATAACGTGAAGAGCTATGTGTGGGCGTCTGGGTCAGAAGGGGCAAAAATGGCATATTCTTCCTTTATGAAGAGCCCTATTAGTCAGAATAGAAATAATTTCATCTGGAAAGTGGTTACTTCCATGTATTTTTCTATAATACGGCGGGCCAGGAGGTTAAGAAGTGTTAAACTAGCGTAAAACTTTTTAAAGACCTCCAAAACATTTTCAATTTAGAGTCATATTTTCTGTGCCGTGGTAGGTGTATTTTTTTTGTCTTGAGCAGCCACATGAGCTTATGAAAGCAACTGAATGAATTTTGGGAAATTTATTGATATTCAAGGTCCTTCAAAAACCCTGGATTTATGAACTTCATGATCTATGTATTGGCTTTACTGTGTTCAGTATTTATCCTACTTTTGTAATACTCGCCTCCGGTTCAATCCTGGCACAAATTTCCCGAATGGAGGAGAACGTGCCTCTAGAGCCGACCTACTGATACCTGACCTGATACCGGTTCAATCCTCAGAGCATCCTGATCTGAAGTCGAAGTATACAACGTTTTCAAGCGTCATGTTAAATTAATGCTAATGTTTGTCAAACTATTTTTTTATATCCAAACACTGTTTAAAACAAACGATGACGATAAATATGACTCAAAATTTCAAACTCTTTAAGGCTGGTTTATTTTGAATATTAATAATAAATAAAATAAGATTCAGATAACTACAGAATGATCCACATTAAACGACTTAAAGGTCTTATTAGACGTGACAAATATTTGGCCAAACAAGCCCAACAAATGACCAACACAACGTAAATCATAGCAACCTTGGATGAATGTCGGACCTCAATGGCAAATATTTGACATAATGACAAACAGTCTAAAGGGTGATACGGTCAAAATTTGGTCACACAATTTGTTTCATAACTTGAGACTGCGTACACCAAAACAGCTTATTTTTGGACCAGTAATGGTACATTATATGTAGCTAATACCATACAATTTTCATCAAAATCGGTTGTGAATCCTGAAAACTGCAATTTTAAAATTTTGTACATAGAGGGTTAAAAAGTAAGAACACATTTTTATTCTTTTATTTATAAAGTCAGAAATACTGAACCAATTTCAATGAAAATTTTTCTGTATGTAAAGTATACATATCAAAATGTTGTGTAAAAATTTCATTCAATTTGATCCAGCCGTTACAAAGTTATATTTGTTTAGGTGATCAAATTTTGTCAAGTCAAGTAAAATTTTGGTCACACAATTTTTTTTTCATAACTTTAGACTGCGTACACCAAAACAGCTGATTTTTGTACCATAAAATTTTCATCAAAATCGGTCTAGCATTTGCGGGGATATTGTTGAACCCTGAGATCTGCAATTTTGAAATTTTGTACATAGAGGGTTAAAAAGTAAGAACACATTTTTACTGTTTTATTTATAGAGCCAGAGATACTAAACCGATTTCAATCAAATTTTTTCTGTATGTGAAGTATGCATATCATATTTTTGTGTAAAAATTTCATTCAATTTGATCCAGCCGTTACAAAGTTATTTTGCTTAAGTGGCACCCGGTCAGTTTTTTTCATATTCAAACTGCTACAACTTTGAAATTATTCATACAAAATGGCTCAAAATTTTACTAAGAACATGTTTTCATAATAGTATTATACTGTAAAATTTTGATAAGAATCGGAGCAGTGTTGGTAGTTCTATAATCAAAATTGTGCTTTACTGACCTTAAATTTCCGAAAATTTTGGCGCTCCTTTGTACAAAATTTTATAAAGGTAGGTCGATGGTTTTATCTATATATCAACCAATACTTAATCGATTTTGATGAAAATTTAATGGTATAAGCTACATATAACGTAGCATTACTGGTCCAAAAATCAGCTGTTTTGGTGTACGCAGTCTAAAGTTATGAAAAAAAAAGGTGTAACCAAGTTTTGACCGTACCACCCTTTAATGGCACCTTAAGGCTTTTTACGGCATCATCACCATCGGCAGCCATGTTGGATATGTGGCTCGAAAGTGATAATTCTCTGCCACCAAAGCGATAGCGAATATTCGTATGAAAAAGTATCATCCTATATGCTCACTCGCACCGATTGCGATGATACTTTTTCTGCTTCGTTTCGGCAGATTGACGGCAGTTTTTTATAACTTCAAAAACGCGAGGCAAGCAATCATTTCAAAGCAAAAATTCAATGATTCCCCAAGTAACCATGACGCTGTATATAGAGCATTAATTTTGTTTTATAGTGTATTATATGACATGCGATATAAAGTTGTTTTGTCATATAGGCAGCATTAAAGTAGGTTTAAAGTCGAAAGTGGCGCTACTATTGTTAATTTAAAGCAAGCTTTACTGTGGTGATTGCTAAAGCATATAAAATGCTTGTACCTTATAGCTAATGCAATCAAATCGTATGGAATGCATACTTAATGCATCATGTCAAAAAAGAAAAAAAAGTATGTTTTTCATTTTTCTATCTATTTTTATCTTCCGATACTCTCACTTTGATGTTTTTTATTGTATTTCGGGAATTGAACCTAGACTGCTGAAACTCAACCACGATGAAGCTCGGACGCGCTAACGTTGTGTGCTACGATACCATGTATTTTGCACCTGCAAAAATGTGCAATATAAAGTAACGTATACTTAGCTCGTGCCTTATTGAGTTGTGTTTTCAGCAACTCTAAAAAATGTGCTGGGGTCTGAATGCCATCAGTTATGTTACTCTCGAATATAAATTCGTCTGTGTTGATTCTGTTTTTTTTTTGTTTCATACGTGCTCACTTCTACCTAGAATACAATAAATAAGAAACAATACAAACAGCGCTTTAATCCTTCCTTCTATGAATTCGGGACGTTATGTTAAATAAGGAAACCAATACCCCACATAATGTTTGTTCCCTCAGCATCTGATTGTTTTTATGTCCCAACCAGAAACCCAAAAAGTCATAAATAATATAGATTTTCAAACAGTAACATCTGAGCATGATAATCTAAGTGCTCCGCAGCAATCCATGAAAATTTTGGTTTGTTTTTCTTTTGTTTTGAATGGTTCTGTTTCTAAAAGTGTTTTACAGTTTTTTTTTCGAACTGAGCTATATTTTTCTGTTTACAACGATGGAAGCTTTAGTACAGGCATATATAAAGTAATAAATGCTTGCATTATTGATTGCAATAAAGCTTTTAACATGGTAATGCAATGAAGCATTTAACAACGGCTCTATAGAACTGTACAGAACTGTCAAAATCTTGTAATGCTTCAATGCTTTCATAATGTAGATTAAACGCTTCATTACTTGACAGATGTAAAATAAAAGTTATGTTGCATTAGCTAAACTATAATACGATTGAATTAATGTTATGATATAATGCTTGTGGTTACTTGGGTAATACGTTACAACAAATGTTACCCGCCGGTAACACACCCTAGCCTAAGAACAGATCATATGTTTAATCTAACGGTAAATCGCCTCACGACCCTGCCAATAGAAAGTTGCTCCGGCCTTGAATTCCCATGTCTATTGAATAGTATTGTATTGTACATTATTTACTGCCCTATATGCTATGATAATACTAATCTATACCTAAAAACCAATACTAGTACCACGTACCCTATAAATACGATACCCCAATCATAGAATAAAGATCAGTCTTGCTAAACCTACCACCCGAGTACAACGAACGTCTAGTGAAAATCCGAAATACCCCAGTGAACGCGTGTGAACCCTCCTCAGTGTCTGCTGCCATTGTTCCAGTCCACCTTGACCATCGAAGGCCGGTCCGCGAATCTCCGCCGAGTGAATTCGGGGCCGGTAAAAAGTTACTGTGCGTTTAACAATAATAATTATATAATATGGTCCACTGCACGAATTTTAGCTAGCCTGCTTACTCTCACAGTAATTTTGACGTTTGAGCGGTGCCGACACCGCTCAAACGTCAAATTTCGTGTGAGAGTAAGCAGGCCAGTATAAATTCGTGCAGCAATCCATACTAGCAGTCCCGGCAAACGTCGTACTGCCTGCCTACTCTGTTTTTTTACATCCGGTTCCATGAAGAAATGCACCTTAAAATGGAATTTCTGATTTTCCCGTTTTTCTTGCCTTCCCGGTCACTTTTCCTCATTATTTTTTCGTACGAACACGTCGGAGCCCTGGCGAAATGCAACAGTGAAAGAATCATGTCGATCTGTTGACCCGTTCCCGAGCCTATTCGTGACATACAGTCGACTCTCTACATCTCGATATTGAAGGGACCATCGAGATAGGAAGGGATTGAAATGCAGAACATATTTGTAATGCACACTAGATTGAAAAATCCTCCGTAACTAGGAAAAACCATCAACAAACAGATGTCACTTCGCTTTCCCAGAATATTTGCACCCACGAAACGAGATCTAGCAACCTGTGAATATGGGCATATCGACATATGGAGAGAAAATCTAAAACAAAAACGATCGAGATCGTATCGAGATCGAGATAGCTCGGATACTTTTTCAAAACGACGTATAATACACGCAAATCCTATGTTGATACGTCGTTTTGAATAAGTATCCGAGATAGGGAGATATCGAGATAAAGAGATATCGACATACAGAGAGGTAAAATGTATGCAGATTGAAGGGACCGATCAAACCATCGAGATAGGGAGAGATATCGAGATGTAGAACATCGACATGTGGAGAGTCGACTGTTCAAACACCATTCCATTTTTATTTATATAGATTAGTTGCATATATAAAACTCTCATTTGAGCCTTAATATAGGCAATTTCTTTCAAAAACGTTCGACTTTCGTGAAAAATTTGATTTTTCAAATAAAAATGATGTCATCCTCAAGTTTTACTTAAAGTTGAATTCAATATGCTTAGATCCTAGTTTAGGAAAAAAATATACCTAGCGTGCCTCATGACATTTTACAAGCCCACAAAAGTTAGACGCAAACATGCAAATATCTTGGAGGCCTTTTAAGAGTGCTACGCTTTTTTATACTTCTTAACCTCCTGACCCGATGTAATAAGCAAGAATGCATGGAAATAATCACTTTTCAGATGAAATCTTTTCAATTCCAATTATTAGAGCCTTGCAAAAAAGGAAGGATAGGGAAAAGTGGGATAAGATGACGTTTTTTTAAACTTTCATCGTTTTTTTCGTATTTTCAAAACATGGAGTGGAGCCTCCTCCCCGCTAAATGATGGTCGTCTCGTCATATTTGAATGACCCCTAACATGGATAGCGTAGATATCAACAACCATGCGCCTCCATGTGTGCCTCAATCTCCTTGGAAACACATGGCTGGTAATAAAATCATCCTAGCGGCCTAGCTTCTAGAAGAATGTTTAATGCAAAAATATATTTACACCATTCACCTACAGTAATGTTCAAGTCCCATTCAGGAATGATTTTATGAGTTGGGCTCTTTTACCCCATCTTGGCATTTTGAGCTTTGTTCCCTCCTGACCTCTACTATACTTTAGAAGGACCCACCAAGTATTAAGGACAAACGTCTTGAAATCCCGCTTCAACAATGCATTATTTAGAAGTTTAAACGCACAAATCTCTAGAAGCAAGCTTCATACAACAGTGTATTTTATTATTCTGTTCTTACTCACTTGTTTTAAGCTTGAATTAGAAAGATCAGATGCGCTGGTTTTGTTTAGGAAGAGATTTGTGCCCTCGAAATCGTGAGTAGGTGCCAAAGTCGGCCATTTTGAGAGTCTAACAAGTCTGTCCTTAAGATTTTTCACCTTTTTGTGTTTGTGTCGCTTTCCATGTTCACTAGGGTGGCCCACACTGAAAACCAAATATTTCGAAAATATCAAGTCTTACCTCCTAAATCAATTGTTTTGGACTCCCAGAAGCAACGATCAAAGGGGGCGCTCAGCAGGCTTGAAGTTTGTATGAGAAAACAATATTGGCGCGCTTATCTTAGATTCTCAACAAGTTGTGTTCGAAACGCGCAGCATCAGATCGCGCCAGACCGCGCACGTATGATTTACACACGGTGTGCACCTTGGCTAAAACGGTTTTTGCAGCCGCCGGGTGGGAGCTGTCATGAATAATCAGCCGCCGTATACAAATCAAACGGGGCGCAATCTTTTCGCGATAAACGACGGCTGGTTGAGATCATCAGCATCTGAGTGATTAAGCTGGGATGCACAATAGAGTTAATAAACTATAGAGGACGAATGTCGCTGCTGTTTCCTTTGTTCTCGTTCGCAAACAAGTCGGGTACCTATCTGTCAAACTGCATACTTTTTCGCTTTGACACTTATATCCCTTACTATCTCCGCCAGCAAGAGATGTTGCGGTGGCGACGCCAGCGACATTCTTCCTCTATAGTTTATTACCCACGTATGTGGCAGCCCTAATCCCACCTAATGCATCTGACAGGAGCCAACATCTATCGTGTATCCACAATGGATTCCTTTGTGGATACAAAATGTTTACATACAAGATGTTGGATTCTTAAAAATGGCGTCCTCGCACCCTGGTGTTATTTCTCTATTGCCCAAACGCACAAATCTCAAGAAGCAAAAACGGTCAAGCCTAAGGGGGCGCTCAACAGGCTTGAAGTTTGTATGGGAAAACTTGGCCAAATGTATGCAGAAATCTTAAGTTTTCGATTTTTGCCGCTAGGTGGTACTGGAAGCATTGTTTTGATCATGGCAAACACAGCTATCAGTTTCAAGAAATTTCAAGGCGAATCGGTTGCAACCGACATAGTGTCAGAAATCTATCCAATATCCATAAGTCTTTTAGTTTTGTCAAAAAACGTGCTTTATTGAACGCTTACAGCTTGTTCTACATACATCGCCAGTTTTTGTGATAATCGGTCTTTAGCGTTTTCAGTCAATATCTGCACATAATTTAGAGGTCTTCAGAATATTATCAAAAACCTCCTGCTGAGAGATAAACTTTTGAGTCAAACATTTAGAATATGCAGTAAGTATCTCGTTCAAATTGTTTTCAAAAGCAGACAGTTCGCCGCCAAGCTCCGGGATGTCCTTTGTGATGCCAAAGTCGATCGAAGCAATATTGTTTCCGATGGCTTCTGGATTGCTGATGATGTTGCTCTTCCGGAAGAGCGCGAATACTTGGTACTGACTTAAATCCACCTCCTGATCGTGATTGCCACTGTTTACTTCTGCAAGTAATTCGGCGACAGATGTGTCCAGCTTGTCCAAACAATCGCTGTAACCCCCGCCAATCCACCTTACGGTGCTTTCCAGCGTTAAGGCGTTGTATTCCCAACACCAGTATTCGATACTTTCACCAAAGGTCGTCAAATCGTCTTCGATGGCCAAGACCATATGGACAGCCTCAGTCTGTGTTGTCAGAACGCTGCGGAAGAAATTATTGAGTACATCCTCGGTGGTCTGCTGGCTGGATCTACTTCGTTTACTGGGAATCGCTGATTTCACCTGAGCTAGCACATTCAGTGAGCTCTGTCTTGTATGTGGAACTTTTGCAGCCTTGAATTGAAATTAAGTCGATGTCGTTATTAAAACTCGTTTCGAACGTTAATCTTCTACTTACAATTATTGCCACGAAAACCAACACCAGAACAACTTGTAACAGTTTCATAATGAACAGTCGCCGAGTAGAATACGCAGATTTATGTGACATAAACCATTTCTTTCTGTCTTTTATATTGGAAATAACTCGGATATCAACTTTGCATTTCATCTTATCTTATTGTGTGTACCAAGATGGTAATACACGGTAGGTGAAACTACCGCTCAAAGAAAAAAAAGTAAGGATTATGCAGTATCGCTGTGAAAAAAAAAGTAAGGATTGTGCAGTATCTTGACAGTATCATGTATCAATCGGACCCACTTCTTGAATTTATTGATAACCAGATTAGATTATTAGCTCGACTAAATTCGTTCTATAAAATCCGGAACAAATCATGAATAGCATCATTTCAGGCGTATACTTCTGGCAAACCTTCGTCATGAAAATTTTGCTTTTCCTTGGTTTATTGGCTGTTGCCGTAAGTATCACAACACATTCGCAAGAAATACGTATAGATATTCTGGTTTTTCTTCTATCATCTCGTTTAGAATGCGCAATACTCTGAAGTGCGCCACATTGCTTTAGACGCTGTCGACAAGCTTCGTGAAATTTTGCCCGACTATCAGAGCGCGCATGATATCACGATCAACAAACTGTACGAATCAAAGCAAAAGGCCTTGGGAGAGCTGAACTATTTCTACAATCAAACACTGACGCTGAAGACGAACTCTCTTAAGTTGGTGATGGACGCAGAACAGAGCTTACTCAACTATGGCGACACTATCGAGGAATGGTGTTTTGACAATAACATTTGGGGTCTAATGGGTATCACGGGTTGGGCTGGCAACAAGTACAGCGAATGCATCAAGAAGCTGGATGACTCCATCGAGAAGGTCGTTGCTGAAATGTACGAACAATTCGCTGAAGGCGAGGCTAAAATCCAGAAGTATAGTATTTTCGAGGTATTCTTCAAGCCGAGCAATATCATCACAAGGCCAGAATCGATGGCGGACACCATCAGCAAACTGAAAATCGATATAACGGACGATATTCCGGACTTTGACGACATCATTCGTAGCTTCATGATTGATCTCAGTAATAAACAGTCACAGTACACGAACTGCTTGGATGAGCTTCAAACAGTTTTCAACGATGAAATTGAAAGACTGCGCAAGTTTTCGGAAGATTGTGTCAAAGAACAATAAACAACAAATGAATAAACTTTAATTAAATAATAAACGATTTTAAATTCTGCCAAAACCAATTTGGGTTGTGCGGGTTATTATAGAGCTGCAGTAGGCATGTCAACAATATTTATCTTATTTTGTCTATGTGCGGGATTCCTATAATATTTTTACGGTACCTATACCCTCCACATCGTACCCACAATTTTAATGCCATTTTTTGCTTCGCACGAAATGATCAGCCTTTAGTAGACTGTCGACCCATACGAGAGTTTGGAAAAGTCCGATTGTATTCAAAATTCTTATCAAAAAGTTAAGATGATAAAAGAGTCAGTCTCCTTAAAGTGATATTTTGTTACCTTCACTTTAGCAGGGATGGGAACAAAATATCACTTGGAGTGGAGCGGACCTGGTGTGATGGTTAAAGCACGTGACTATCACGCCGAGGACCTGGGATCGAATCCCACTCCCGACAAACTCACAAAATGTGAGTTCTTCCTTCGGAAGGGAAGTAAGGCGTGGGTCCCGAGATGCACTAGCCTAGGGCTAAAAATCTCGTTAATACAGATAGAAAAAAAGAGATGGGAACACTCACTTGCTATTTTCTCAGCTTAGAAGCATGATATCAAAAAATATTGTATGGAGGACTTCTATCCTTGTAGTTTTGTCTCAAAGTTTTCCGGATAGAGCAAGGGTCGCACCAGCATACCAAAGCCGTGGCAGAGCTATGAAAGCAACTCTTCACGAGGTAAGTGTAATTCACGATTTATTCAAAATAGTCATTGCCTACCTTCAGGCGTTTTTCGCGGTTTAGATGATTTTAATCCTAAAATAACTCAAAAAGTACATAGTTTGTAAGAAATTGGACAACATATTTGAAATCAGAGACCCCAAATTTAGTAAGAGTATTTACAATACGAACGAACATTGATCACTGACATGATCAATGTTACCCCAAATCAACAAAATCAAAAATTAGAATAAAAAGCCTATTTTAATATGTTTAAAAGTTCCACAATACTTTACATGTTCAGAGGACCAGTACTTGTTAAAAAAAATATAAAACATGCAAAGTTTGCTTTAACAAGAGAATTTTCTCTGTAGTTCAAGTACGATTTGGGAGACCGTGGAAGTAACGGAGTCCCACTTGTCCGCCGGATGTATACGCGCATCCTTTCAACAATGTTGTCCGGAGTGATATCTCTACCGCATATCTCCTGCATACTCGACCATTGCTCCACGAAGCATGGCCAAAGTTCAAAAAGCACATGGTCCGCGCTCTCGTCGCAGTCTGCGCCTTCTGGACATGCGCGGGAGGCTTCGTGCCCGAATCTGTGCAGATAACACCTAAATCACCCATGGCCTGACAGAAATTGTGTCAAATGAAGGTTCACCTCGACATGGGGCAGCTCGTCCATTTAGAAACGCTCGGTATGAGCCTGTGTGTCTATCTACCCTTGCTGGAGGAATCCCATTCCCTCGGCCACTTCAACATAGACGATGTTCTGGAGATCCGTCTCGCGCCTCTTATGCCGCATTGCTCGAAGCCCTCTTCGTCCTCTGCCACCGCTATACTATAGTGTTATGGGCATCTTATCCACTGGCACGCATACCGCGTCCTTTGAGACCGTAGTATGGAGACCGCTCTTGGAGCGAGCAGCTTACGCTTAGTCGAGACTATTGCCGAGCTATTTGCCATTATCTTTGCCAATGCCATTATCGCCATGCTTGCCGTTTGGCAAGCATATTCCACGTGGCTTCCGAATTTCAATTTATCGTCGATCATGACCTCCAATTGCTTCAGTGAGCGCTCCGTGCGTCCGCCTGTAGTGACCACTGCCTGTTTTTTTTTTCAGACTTACGGTTGTTTACCACCATCACCACCTCCGTTTTGTGGTGTGCAAGTGCCAACTGCTTCGACCTCGACCTCGACAATAGGAACTGTAACATTCCGGGTCTGCGTGTTACTTGATAAGATCTGTCCGTTGGAGATGTTTGCCTACTAAATCATCATCAGCAGAAGCAAGGCTCACCGTGGTGTAATAAAACAGAGCGATAACCAAATAAAATGATGATAATCACAAAGTTCATTGAGTAAAACAACCGCCCACTTGAAATAATCCGAAAATCCGATAACAGACTTTCTAATTCAGGCTGCGGCTGCACGCACCGAGGTTACGCACTTTACCTTTGGCAGATTTACCGCTGCCTATCGCTCAATTAGCTAGTAACCTAAGAATTAACAAACTGAGCTAATTTTTACCCCACTTATCGCGTGCTGCTGTATACAATCATAGGTACCTAAATATACCTATTTAAGATTATCAAAAGCCACTGGGGCTTTCCTAAGGTTGACCTATAACGTTGACGTGCGATTACGAAAAAAACAACGCCCTCATAAGCCGTTGACTTATCCGGTTCATCTGCTTCTTCAACTCGCGAGAGCAACTCTTGCCTTCTTCTTCCGAGAAGTTATGATGATCTTGGGAATGTGTCGCCCTCAATCGATCATAAATTGGTGCAAGTTTATTATACTCAAGTGGCCGTGCCATATCCGAAACCATTCTGGGGACATTCCAGTTTGTGCTGGGGTCAGGGGGTTGCCGAAATGGCTAAAAGTGAGTAAAAAGAAAATCGTGTTAAGTACTGTTCCTTTGAATTCCACTAAGAATTTGCATCCTTTGACAGATACGTATTTCGACCTCAACTGTAAGGTCGTCTTCAGTGTCTTGTACTTGACTCGACTCGAAGTCAGTTATTATTTTTGCCCTTTTGCCACTTATTTCAAACAAACCAATGGTAAATTTTGTCATTCATTTAAGGTACACCGGGGCAAGTTGAAACGGGTGGGGCAACATGAAACAACGGGTTAGGGAACGTCCATAAATTACGTCACGCTTAGAAGGGGGAGGGGGGGTTCAGCAGAGTGTGACGATCCATACAAAAATTTCAGAGGTCTCATACAAAAAGTGTGACATAGGGGGAAGGGGGGGGGTTGAAAATGACGATTTTTTGCGTGACGTAATTTATGGACGTTCCCTTAACATGAGTTATCCAATGATGACAAACAGCTTGAATGCCATAACACATAGTTTTTTATTCAAACAGTCTTTTGGCGAAAGAAAAATTCCCAAATGTATTGAAATCTATTTCAAAACTTCGTGTTTCATCTTGCCCCACCCATTTCAACTTGCTCCGGTGTACCTTATTCTGTTTTAATGGCAAAACTTGCCATTATTATGCAATTCTCTTCTACTCGGGTGGTCCTATTGTTTTTACATATGGATTCAGAATTTGATATGACACGGATGGTAAAAAAAGTGAACAGGTCTATTGCCCAACCCTCCGCAACCAACCTCGCTCCATATACATCTCTTTATATAACTTGGTACAAATCGTAGTTCATACGAAGTCCAGGGTTGTTTTTTTGCTCTGGTGAGCCAATGTGACCAGTAGGGTCTGGGACCATTTAGGCAGGAGCACCTATTTTGAGCAATTGCTGCTATAACCTAAACAATTTCAAACCAATCGACTTGAATTTTTGAACATGGCTAGATACTGTGCCTTTCTGATCGTGTCTCAAAAATCAAGTCAATCGGTTCAAAGTTGACTAAGTTATAGCAGCAAGTGCCCAAAATAGGTGCTCCTGTCCAAATTGTCTCTGACCGGTAGCCTCGTGCTATACAGTATGCGGCAGGAAAAAATGCGAAAGTGTTTTTCAACTTCAAACCTCATTTTCGTCCATTTGACGTTAACCAATCTATGTTTCAACGTTCCATGATCTCTAATCGGCTAGTTTTCTGAAAAGTTAATTAAAAATTTCCCATTTTGGTCACTAACCTTTACAGGGCCGCGCCATAAGCTGAAGACAATCAGATTTTTCAAACCGCAGAAAAGTACACAGGTCGCTAAATTTCGCATCTGATAAAACAAAATATTTAATTTTCTCTACAATATCATCAAATACATGTACTTATTTCATCTAGTATGTGAAACTACATGGCTCTGGATCAGTGTGGTCTGGTTGTTCATCGAATTTAAGCTAATATTTTTACTTTACTTTACTTTACTTTACTTTACTTTACTTTACTTTACTTTACTTTACTTTACTTTACTTTACTTTACTTTACTTTACTTTACTTTACTTTACTTTACTTTACTTTACTTTACTTTACTTTACTTTACTTTTACTTTAGATTTAAGAATTGCAGTAAAGTTATATTAAGCTATGAAGTATTTGAACTTGAATTTCAAACCATTTTGTGGCAACAAAAAAGACAGAGTCTTACGTCGCAAGAATTGTTATGAATAAATAAGTAAATAAATAAATAATATTTTTACTGTTATAGTCATTTTGTTAAACATCAAATATGTTCATTTTTATTTTGCAGTAGACGTTAGACCTGTTCACTTTGAAACTTTTTTTCTCCGATTCTCCGTGACACATCAAATTATCAATCCACATGCAAAAACAAGTCTTCAGTCAAAAATTGAGTCAAATTGATGAAGATTTGGAGGTGTATCAAATCGATTTTGCGTTTTTATGCCGTTTTCACAGAAATTTACACCGAAATTCACAAAATTGCTCCGAAAAGGTAACGGAGATACCGTTAGGATGTAGTTAGAACAATACTCTACAACTTTACCGAAGACACTACGGTGTTTAAATTGCGTATTTCGAAGTTATTCAACAATTTTAGCTAAAAAATCACGTAAAAAACACGATATTTTTACGATTTTAATATGAAAGTCATGTAATTTTACATTATTTTACGTGACTAACTTAATTGGCTATTACTCCTTTGTGTAACGAACATTTCGTCCATACATCGTTTTTGTGTAAGAATTCGTTTTCATTGACTAATTCTCAAAAGTATGTCACATTGATAATAAAAATCGCACAGAGTTACCACAGGCATGGAATCCTCCTCAGAGCAAAACAAGAGAACAAAAAATCTGCTCCGCGCTCCCGCATTCAAAGCTAGAGCGTTTTCTCTCGTTTTGTTTCAGCTTCCTGCTTGTAGCTTGTGACTCCGAAAAACGTGCGGATTGATTGCTCAAAAAAGTGCGTTTCCTCAAAATTGAGGCACTTTGTGTACGCCGGGAGTAAACATGAATATGTTTGTGATAACAAATCATTTATTAACAATTGCACAAGTATTTTTATGTGCAATTATGACATACCACCCGATCAGCGAGCTCATACTGCGAACAACGCCATAAAAATAGTCCACCAACTTACCGGGTTCCTCAAAAATGAGGCACAAAAAAGTTACACTTTGTGTTGATTCAAGTGGCTCGAAGTTTCTCTTTGTCTCGCTCCCGCAGCACCAAATCGGAGTTCGCCAGTTGCACTAGCGAAGCGAAGTTTTCAGCGAACTTTCTGTCATTCCTCATCCGACCCGACATGCATCCCTGATGTTTTCGTTTTCAGTCCGACGCCGTGTCGACAATCACGACTTTATCCTACCTGGGGCCTGTAGCATAATGAAAATTTTACTAATAATATTATGAATTCGGTTGGAAATCGAAAAACTTTTTTTGAGAAAAATATTTTTGCTAATTGTGGGTTGTTTACAACATACATCGGAAGTGACAAATATGATAGTGCATCATTGAACGCACACAGCGCACTACACCCGGTACTGAAAAAAAGTGTCGCTAGTCGAAAAGTGTCGCTAGTCAAAACGTCGCTATTCGGTTTGGTGCTGGCGCCATAATATTAGTCTTGTAGCTTGTAACTTATAATTTTCTGTTGCATAAAAATACTACAAGTACAAGTTACAAGTCCAATACTACAAGTCGGTTGGACTAATATTATTAGTAGAATTTACAAGTGTATGTTGCATAAACAAACTACAAGTATAAAATATTAGCTATGACTTGTACTTTTGATTACAAGTCTCAAAGGTCTTGTAAAATAGTTTACAAGTTAGATTTAGAGTGTTGCAGAAGTCATATTTAGTTTTGAATATATCGATTTACCATTTTGATGAACTCAAAAGATATTAATTATCTAACATTTCAACCTTAATTCCAGTTTTCGACGATTAAATTTGGCGGTATGAGCATGAGCATGAGCATGAGCAGCATGAGCATAGATGACCGCACAATTCGTAGTTGCTACTCCGTGATTGACCAGAGCAATCGAAATTGCACAAGGAACCAATGAATAGGGCTTGGAACTAGCTTACTATTTTCAATGTGCACAGTTCGAGAGCTCTCAACTTTATTAAGGTCAATAACGGCGCCGGCCACGTCCTTACGGTCATCGAGGAAGGGAGGGAATGTTAGTAACATTTCAACATTGTTAAAAAGACCGCGAATCGCTGCATCTCCACGTTTGTCTCAGGAAGGATTTTTTTGTTAGTAGGGTAAGGTACATTGTCAGTCCGGGAGTCACCTATGGTTGGTGATATGATTTGACAATGGATCAATATACACAAACCGCCGTTAACAACCGACCACTTTTCGACGCAAAAACTAGCCAAAAAGAAAATTCTATCGCGCGTCTCCAATCCACTAGGGAGCAGAAATCTTTAGTCTATTCCACACAGAAATACACTGAACGCGACTCACTTGTCGGCGCCCGGATTTTTTCTCGACCGGCGAGCCCGAACTAACACTTTTCACTCTTTTGTGTGAATACAAGAAATGAAAGAAAATATTTATTATCAACTTAAAGTGTATTGGGAACTAGCACCGACGGAAAGCGAATGATTCGGGACCGACTCGATCCACGACGCGTCCACCGCACACTGAATTCGACCGCATCGATTTCTCGTTCACACATCGATTTTATTCTTTCTCGTTCACACTGCAGCGCGATGGTAAGCGAAAAATCCGGAACCGACTCGACCCGCGACGCATCCACCGCATACTCCCAGTTTTCGACGATTAAATTTGGCGGTATGTATTCGAAACTCATTGAAGAGAAAAATACACTTTGTATCCAAAATATAATTTCTGCTGAGTCTCTCAAGTTCTCCAAAGTTTCCAATAACCATCTTTGATAAGGTAAAGTTGCAGATGCGAAATAAATTTGAATCAATTGTATTGCGCATCATTAAGCTAATCAAGAGCTACAATATACATACACTAAGTCGAATCGAGTTGTGACATATAAAAGTAGGTAAAAGCTAAATTTTTGCATCCCAGATCACTTCGGATTTTAACAAGAAGCATAATACATGTTCCTAAATCTTTATACATTGTTTTTCAACCAGTACTATTAAATCTTTGGGACATTTTACTAAAAATCTAGGTACTTGCAGTACCATACTTTGTAAAAAAAATATTTCGTCAGAGCGACCGAAAATTATCCAAACAGCACATGCTTTTCTTCATCTATCGTATAAAGAATGCAAAACTTCGGAATAAATGAAGTTATTTCCGGATGTTACGCGGAAAATGCAGAATATAAACAAACATCAACTGCCATTTCAAATTAATAGTGAACTGTCGGATGAATTTTGACAGGTAAATGAACCAAAACAACTTGTATTTTCATGATCACTAATATTACAAGTGCTAATAATATTAGTGGAAAATTGAGCCTTTATGCAACACAAATTATTAGCACTTGTAATATTAGCACTTGTAACTTGTAGCTAATATTATTAGCCCGATTATGCTACAGGGCCCTGGGCGTCTGTCAGTGCGAGCGCGCCAAATTTTTCGTGAGTGAGCATGTGGTGTTGGTGGTTAAGGTGAAACGGTACGCTAGCCGCTATTAATTAGAAAAATTGTTTCGCAAATGTCGATCGCTTGGTCGATCGGCTTTTTTTTGCGAAAACGCAAACTGAAAAGTATTAATTTATTAAAAATAGTAAGCGCACGGGTACAATAGGTTAGCAAGTTCGGAATTTTGTGTGAAATTAGTTTTTGTTTTCACCATGGAAAAATGCTTCTGACTACCATGGTGAGTTCGTATCATTTCCCCTTAAGTTCGCTAGTAATGCAGTGAAGTTTGAGCGATGCTCATTCTTCGGTTTTCTTCCAAATCCACAATACCAGCACGAATTAGAACAAAGTTACCCATGATTAAGACGTCATACCATCGTATTCTAATGTCTTTCGATTTAAGTATCAGAAATGGTGCAGTTGATTAGGCTCGAGCCTGCGGATCAGAAGGTCCCAGGTTCAAGCTCAAATACATGATAAACTTTTTTTTTCTTTCTTTGTAGCAGTTAGGATGATTAATCTGCCATGACACGCAATCTCCCAAATAATGATGATCGGGACCTGCCAATTAAGTCCATTCCAGGACTAACTAAAACTTTAGTTTACTTGTTGACAGGAAGTCGTGTCGACGAGATCAGCTGGACGAAATATTGGACATCTGTTAGATACCAATTAATTTAGCTAAACAATTCAATACAATGATGGAACTGCTTCTGGAAGCCAAATTTTTCATATAAAGCAGCCATCAACGACGCAGCCGAGAGCTCCATCGGGTACGTGGAACGGAATCGACGGAACGAATGGTTCGACGAAGACTGCAGAACGGTTTTGGAGGAGAAGAACGCAGTGAGGGCGGTAATGCTGCAGCATGGAACCCGACAGAATGTGCCCGCATAACCACAAACTGTAAATGAAATGTTTTTCATACTGTAAATGACCATTAGCAATTGTCATTGAACCATTTCTCAGACCATCGGAGATAA
This sequence comes from Aedes albopictus, assembly GCF_035046485.1. NCBI lineage: Eukaryota > Metazoa > Arthropoda > Insecta > Diptera > Culicidae > Aedes > Aedes albopictus. Next base: position 213,927,715 of record NC_085137.1, read on the forward strand.
CAGTAAGCGAACCATTCCATGTACAGATTTGCCAGTTTGACAAATGGTAATCCGCCAATTTACAGTATGTGGAATAGGCGGTTAAGATAGGTTACCATAAAAAATCGCTCGTTTTCTCGAACAAATTTTTCGCAATACAGTATAGGATATGGTCAATATATTATCCAGTTTTTCAGACAATTTACTGCATAACAAATGCTTGTAGAACAGTTTAACAATAAATTTAGAAGAAAAACTAACACTGTCTTGGTTACTATTGATTTATGGTCTTCCATTGTATTTTAAGCGTGTAATATATGGTTCGGGTATGTTTGAACTGTTTAAAAATAAAAGCGGTTTTGCGTTCATTGGATATTTTTTATTAAACAAATCCATAGCCTCATGCTGAGCTCGGTATTACCTATGGTGATTACCTGATAACTGGAGATTACTGCGGTGAGAGCGGATTTCTAATCGCAAGCAGCATTCAATAACCGCCCGCTTTCGCATAGTCGGCCTCCTCGCAGTTGCACAGTCAGGCCGGATCCTGTAATTGAGTTCAAGTTCCGGCATCCTGCAAAACAATTAGTATCTGATGAAATATAGCACAAAATACTAAATGCGCAAAACTTACCCTTGTTCCATCCAGACCGCTCCAGGCGCTTCAAACCATCTTCCAAGGCAAGTTTTTAGTTTGTTGTTTATTCAACTCGCGGGCGACAGATTTTGTTTTTTTATTTTTCTTCTAAATGCAAACTGCAAAGATCGATCGGTACAGATACTAATAAAAGCTACTATTTGACAAACTGTTGAATTCAAGTGGCATACAGTGAAATGCACATGTGTAAGTGTGTTGCGCAAATGAAATCGCAAACCGTTTGAGAAAAGGTTACTCTGCATTGCCACCATGCCTCTTGAGTTTTTGGTACTATATTGTTCGATAATTTCTGCACAATATGACAAATTGTTACGACTTGATATGGTTTTCATAGACCGTTCTTTATGGTCGGATGCTTCGAGTTTCATATTTTCAACAGAGAAACACCTGTTCGTGGTACAGTAACAGTATGTGGTAAAAGAGACATACTGTGTGGAGATCAACACAAACAGTATTTTGTTATGCGGGTGGAGCGATACAGACAGACGCGGAAGCAGCAGACCCGCCTCTTCCGTGAGAAAAAGCGCCGCCTGGAAGAAGCGGAGTGCGAGGAAATGGTGCCGTTCACAGGAAACACGCAAGTTCTACCAGAAGTTCAACGCATCCCGCAAAGGCTACGTGCCGCAAGCCGAAATCTGCAGGGATAAGGACGGGAGCCTCCTGACGGACAAACGTGAGGTGATCGGAAGGTGGAAGCAGCACTTAGACGAGCACCTGAATGGCGAAGAGAATGTAGGCACGGAGGACCAAGGCAGCGGAGGAAATGACTATGTTGGTGCAGCAGAGGACGGGAACGAACCAACTCCCACGCTTAGGGAAGTTAAGGATGTCATCCACCAGCTCAAAAACAACAAAGCGGCTGGTAAGGACGGTATCGCAACAGAACTCATCAAGATGGGCCCGGAAAAGTTGGCCACCTGTCTGCACCAGTTAGTAGTCAAGATCTGGGAAACCGAACAGCTACCGGAGGAATGGAAGGAAGGGATAATCTGTCCCATCCACAAGAAAGGCGACAAGCTAATGTGTGACAACTTTCGAGCGATCACCATTTTGAATGCCGACTACAAAGTGCTATCCCAGATCATCTTCCGTCGTCTTTCACCTAAAGTAAATGAGTTCGTGGGAAGTTACCAAGCCGGTTTCATCGACGGCCGGTCGACAACGGACCAGATCTTCACCGTACGGCAAATCCTCCAGAAATGCCGTAAGTACCAGGTCCCAACGCATCACCTGTGCATCGACTTCAAAGCGGCATACGACAGTATCGACCTCACAGAGCTATGGAAAATTATGGACGAGAACAACTTTCCCGGGAAGCTGACTATACTGATAAGAGCAACGATGGACGGTGTGCAGAACAGCGTAAAGATTTCGGGTGAACTATCCAGTTCATTTGAATCTCGACGGGGACTACGACAAGGCGATGGACTTTCCTGCTATTCAACATCGCCCTGGAAGGTGTTATGATTAGAATAACCAGCCACAGAAACCCAATGTCGCGACTGTTCGTGTGACTAACATCTAGTGTCAAATAAATTTTGTTTACCAAAAACAAAAGGTCCTCTACAAGATGGGCACTTAAAAATAATCAATTATTACAACTAAAGTTATTAATATAATTAAATAGGAAAACTGAGTACAGCGCCATTGGCGTTCTAGTGAATTTCTATTGTGTTATGCGACAAGCCGGGCTCAACAGCCGGGGTACGATCTTCACGAAATCCAGCCAATTTGTCTGTTTTGCGGATGACATGGATATTATTGCTAGAACATTTGGAACGGTGGCAGAACAGTACACCCGCCTGAAACGTGAAGCAGCAAAGGTCGGACTGGTGGTGAATGCGGCTAAGACAAAGTACATGCTGGTAGGTGGGACTGAGCGAGACAGGACAAGCCTTGGCAGCAATGTTACGATAGACGGGGATACTTTCGAGGTGGTAGAAGAATTCGTCTACCTCGGTTCCTTGCTAACGGCTGACAATAACGTGAGCCGTGAAATACGAAGACGCATCATCAGTGGAAGTCGTGCCTACTATGGGCTCCAGAAGAAACTGCGGTCAAAAAAGATTCACCCCCGCACCAAATGTACCATGTACAAGACGTTAATAAGACCGGTGGTTCTCTACGGACACGAGACCTGGACCATGCTCGAGGAGGACCTGCAAGCACTCGGAGTCTTCGAGCGACGGGTGCTAAGGACGATCTTCGGCGGTGTGCAGGAGAACGGTGTGTGGCGGAGAAGGATGAACCACGAGCTCGCTGCACTTTACGGCGAACCCAGCATCCAGAAAGTGGCCAAAGCCGGAAGGATACGATGGGCAGGGCATGTTGCAAGAATGCCGGACAACAACCCTGCAAAGTTGGTGTTTGCTAACCATCCGGTTGGTATAAGAAGGCGTGGAGCGCAGAGAGCACGATAGGCGGACCGACGTTGGAGAGCTGCAGCTGCAAATCGAGTATTATGGCGGCAAATTGTTGATTCAGTATTATCATGAATTTGATGTTAACTAAATAAATGAAATGAAATGAATTGTCCAACAATTCCTCCTGGAAGTGCCCCTGGAGTTCCTCTAGGAACTGATCAAGGAACTCCTCCAGAAGTTCTTCCTACAGGTATTTCTTCAGGAATTTCTCCAGGAATTCTTCCAGGCATTCCTCCGGAGTTTCTTCCAGGATTCCTTCAATAATTCCTCCAGAAATTCATTAAGGGATTCCTCCAGGAATTCTTCCAGGAATTTCAACAGAATTCCTCCACGGGTTTCACCAGGGTTTTATTTAGACATTTGTTCAGGCATTTCACCAAGAATTTCTCCAGGCATTCCTCCTTGCATTACTCCTGGAATTCCTTCAGAGATTCCTCCAGCAATTTATGAAGGAATTCCTCCAGGAATTGCTACAGTAATTGCTCTAGGAATTTCTCTAATAATTTATCCTCCAGGGTTTCTAACAGAGATTCTTCCAGAAATTGCTTCAGGATTCCTCCCAGAATTCATCTAGGGATTCCTTCAGACATTCATCCAGGGATTCCTCCAAGAAATATTCTAGGGATTGCTCCAAGAATTCATCAAGAAATTTCTCCAGCGATTCCTCCAGGAATTCCTCCAGGAATTCCTCCAGGGATTCCTCTAGGGATTCGTCCAGGAGTTCCTCCTGGAATTGCACCGGGAACTCCTACAGGGAATAAGCCAGGACTTTGTCCAGAAATTTCTGAAGGGACTCATCCAGGGATCTCCCCAGGCATTCCTCCAAGAATTCCTCAAGAAATTCCTCAGAGTTTGCTCCTGTATTTCTCCAAGAATTCTTCCAATGATTTCTCCAGCAATTGCCCCGGGAATTCTTCGAGGAATTTCTCAGTGATTCCTTCAGAAATACCTCTTGGGATCTCTACTAAAATTTATTCAGGAGTTCCAACTGAAATTACAAAAAATCTTTTCACAATCTTTTCCATAGATGCGCCCAAGTTTTTTACCAGGGAAGCCTCCAGGAATACCTGGAACAATTCCTCCAACGATTTGTATTGGAATTCTTCGAGATAATTTCAAAGGGATGCCTACAGGATCCAGGAAATTCTCCGACAAGTTATCAAGGAATTCTTTCACAATTTTCTCCAGGGAATTCTTTGGGAGTTCATCCATGATTACCTTCATGAATATGCTCTGCAGCTCCTGCAAAGGAATTCTTTCAGAAATTCACCCTGTGATTCCTTTGGAATTTTGGAGATTCTTTTTTCTCCAAGATATTCTTTAAGAAGTTATCTATGAGTTTCTTAAGAAACTTTCCCAGAAATTTCTCTGAGTTTTTCCAGGAATGTTTTGAAGGTTTTTCTTTAGAAAGTCCTTTAGACTCTTCCAAAAATTTGTCAAGGGATTATTCCAGAAATACCCCCGGGGAAGCCTCAGAGATACCTCCCATGATTGTTTCAGGATTTCTTCAGATATTTTATCATGGATCTCCTTCTGAAATTTAATTTCTGAGATTTCTTTGGGAATTCCTTAAGTTTCTTAGGAAGTTTTCTCAGGGATTCCATCAGGAATTCTTACAATAATTCCTCCAGGGATTTTCCAGACATTTCTTCAGGGCATCCTTAAGGAATTCACCCAGGAAAGATTGTTTCGGATTTCTTTCAGAGATCCCTCCCGGAATTTCTCTTGGAAATGCAGCAGGATTTTTTCTGTGAATTCCTCCATAAATTCCGTCCAGGAACTCCTTCATGTGATTTCATGGATTTTTTCAAGGATTCCATATATACCGGATATACCTTCAGAAAAGTCTTCAACAATTTCTCCGGGGATTTCCTTCAGGAATATAAGATGATTACCTCGAGAATTTGCTCCAGTGCACTGCACAGTGAGAGGGCGGCCATAAATATGATTTCATCGAATTTTATGATGAAATCGCTAAATTTGATGCATATTTGCATTCCAAATTCGTTTTTGCATTGTTTATAAAAATTGGGCTCAATCGAGTTTTTGGCCTTACGGAGCCGAAATTCATTATTTTGCAGTTTTGATTTCCAATTGATTTTGATATACTTATATTAGTTTAGGCAATCCACGGTAGTCAAAACTGTTCAAGAATAGCGAGAACACATAATTTAATGGATGAAGAGGGTGAAAGTTGGGAAAAAGTGTTCCGTGCAATGCAATGCGGGAGGTATTTGTTAGTTTTTGTATCTATGTAAAAATCGAACACAATCAATCCAATACATGTAAAATGTATGAGACTTTTTAATAGAATGATGAATGCATAGGACTGAAATTAGAACAATTAAAAAAAAAAAACTACTCAAGAACATCTACTTTCATGAGCTCTGCAGAAAAGTTTCGGCATACATTTGATAAAAGTAATGATTGACCCTAGTTATTAAAGCATTGCATTTTATGTTACCGCAATGATAACAATGGATTAATGAGCTATGGCGGAACCACTGTGCAGTGATAGTTTCAAGGCTCTTACGAGAATATTTTCAAGAGTTCACCTAAGAATCCTTCCGGAAATACGTCGATTGTAATTTTTATAGAAATGTGCTCTGAGATGAGTGTATGTAATATGTAAAACTGTATTTATGGAAATGTAGGTAGGGATGCACTCGGAACAATACAACTGCACTGAAGGTTTATTCTTAGAGGAATACAGACCCAGTACATTCCAAGATTGTCAATAAGCATAGACTAGCTCGACGATTGATTATTGAAAGAACTCCAGTTATAGTCATGGACCTTATAAAGATACTTTCAAAAAAAACTTCGGACGGCTTTCCAGTACGTCTGAGAAAACGTTGAAGGAAATCATGCAAACAATCCTGGACCAGGATTCCTGGTTTGTCTTTCAAAGAGATCATAATTTCCAAAAGAGTTCAGCTATAATTTCTTATGGAAGTTTTGTAGATATTCACAGAAAAAAATAGTATGAGCTACAGAAGAATTAGTGCACGAGTGAAAAAAAGAAAAAAACATTAATCTTCCTTGTACCGACTTTTCGAACCCTCTAAGCAGAATACCCTTTTCGAATGAGTGTCCACAGTGGATAACTGACACTGAGGAAGATTACAAGTGGTAGTCGAAATACGCGTCAAAGGATAAGCAATTAGGGCGGAATTAAAAGGTACGAAACTGATTACACTCATTCGAAGATTAATCTTCCGGAAATTGGACACCACTGCACTAGAAATCCTCTATATAGAGATGAGCGGAAGTTACATATGTCGATTCGGCAACGCTGTTTGTTTTGTTTACAACAGATTCCAACACTTGCCACAAAGCTAGATGATCAAACTTTGTGCATGACTTTGTTATGGTGCAAGTTGTTTTGTTTACGTTTGCTAATTATGGGCGAACTTTCTTTTTCCAAAATTTTGAAAAAATATCAACGCAATCGAAGAAATCTGAAATGCGTTGCAAAGAGTTGCTCTAATCATATCGTCAGAAGCGAATCAAACGGTAGCAATCGAAGTTTTTCGAAAAGAACAGCTACAAAAGTTTCTTCATGAGCATGAGTTCTTGAACCCAGAGAGAATTAAATATTATCTTTTTTACTACATTTTCATATACCATCAATTTTCCGATATTGAAAATAAATAATCATAATTTGTTTAGTACTGATTACAACACCGTGCAAACTTCGCATTCCTACAAACGATAAACATGTTCGTTTGGCTCACATTTTGACAGTTCTCTCTGCACGATTGGCTCACAATAGCCGCTTCCGCAGATCTCTATAATGTAGGATTACTACACTGCACCAAGGGCCAGGCTATCCACACCTTAACAAAGCATTTCTCGCACTTGGTGTCTTCGACAAAGTTTCTTGCAATGATTAGGGGCATCAATTGCCAAGAGTTCAATAGTTCGCAACTTATCCGAATAGGTAGCACCACCATCTAATACTTTGTATGGAAACTTTGCGTCTTCGGCAAAGTTTTTCATTTTGACAAAATAAACAACTTTTTCTCAGACGTCAAAATTCCACCGCCTACTGTTTCGGTTTTATTTAAAAAATAAACTTAAATAGTCAAAAATCAGCCTTTCACTATGTTTTGGCGTTTTTATGAAAAATCATGTGAATTGAAATTATTTTTCGATGCAGATGTGTTAAATAGGTAATAACTTTCGGACAGAAGTTGGTGGAATACTAACATTAAACATTGAAGAAAAATCGAAAAAATGGTGTAATTTTCAAATCGGTAATCACTGTTAGCAGAGCCACCACGAATGAAGGTGGAACTATTCATGATGATGGTAATATGATGTATGTATGACACTTACACTTTTATACCACCTTATTTCAACAGGCGGCGGTGCCGTCGATGCGGTGACGCTTGCCGTTAGTTTTGAAAAAAAATAACAAAGTTCCACGCCTTCTTGCTAGAGTAGTCTTCGAAAAACACTGCAACACGCGCTGCGATACCTATTCCAGAATGTCATCATACATTTATATTGGGCTATGGAAATATTTTTTTATCGTTTATTAACCTTTGTATGCACCAAAAACCATCAAGCAACACATCTTATTACTATTGTGACTTGAGGCAAATTTCCGAACGAGATCTCAGAATTTCCATTCTATTGTTGAATTCCTTCAGAAGATCGTTCAAGCAGCACGTGTACTCAAACTGCTTAGCGTGTAGATCATCTACGAATCTGATAATGATGTCTTCAAAGTGCGGAATGTCGTTCGTTATATCGATCTTCAATTTGCTGATGGTGTCCGCCATCGATTCGGGCCTAGAGATGATGTTGTTCGGCTTGAAGAAAACCTCGAACAACTTATACTTTTGGATTTTAGCTTCACTTTCGGCGAATTGTCCATAGATTTCAGCAACGTCCTTCTCGATGGAGTCATCCAGCTTCTTGATGCATTCGCTGTACTTGTTGCCCGCCCAGCCCATGTCACCCTGTAGGCTCGGAATGTTGTTCTCCCAACACCAAACCTCGATACTGTCACCATAGCGGAGAATGTCCAGTTCGGCGTTCATCAGTGTCTTCAGAGAGTTCGCCTTCAGGTCCAACGTTCGATTGTAGAAAGAGTTCAGCTCGCCCAAGGCCTTTCGCTTTGATTCGTATAGCTTGTTGATCGTGACATCTTGCGCGTTCTGATAGTCGGGCAAAATTTCACGGAGTTTGTCGACAGCATCTAAAGCAATGTGGCGCACTTCAGCGTATTGCGCGTTCTAAACGAGATTCATGTATGAGATTGTTTAATATCAGATTGTACTTTATTATGAATGCGTAGTTATACTTACGGCAAAAGCCAATAAACCAAGAAATAGCAAAATTTTCATGTTGAAGGATTGCAAAATGTAAGCGCGCGTGACTATTGTACGGTTTGCGAAATGAAGCAACTCGTCGAGTGTTCCGGGTTTTATAGAACGAAATTATTCCAGCTATTAATCTAATCTGGTTATCAATAAATCCAAGAAGTGGGTCCGATTGACGTATGTATATGGTATTCAACAATATTGTATAATCTATACTCTTTTACTGAAAGGAAATTTGCTCACCTATATTACCATTTTGATACGCATCATAAAGAAACGCATAAGATAAGATGAAATCCAAAATTTACCTTCGGGTCATTTCGAATATAAACGACTCAAGAAAAGGTTTATGGTACATAAACCTGCGTATTCTATTCCTCGACAGTTCAAAATGAAACTGTTACAAGTTGTTCTGGTATTACTGTTCGTGGCTTTTATTGTAAGTAGTTAGTTTTCAATCGATACGAATGTTAATAATGACATCGATTTAATTTTAAGACTGCGAAAGTGCCACCTAATAGACAGAGCTCACTGAATGTACTGACTCAGGTACAATCAGTAATTCCCAGTAAAAAGAGTAGATCCAGTGAGCAGTCCGCCGCAGATGTGCTCAATAGTTTCTACCGCAGCGTTCTGACAGTACAAATTGAGGCTGTTCAGAAGGTCTTGGACACCGAAGCCGAATTGTCGGCCTTCGGAGAAACCGTCGATTACTGGTGTTGGGAAAACAACGTCTCACTGCTGGAAGGCACCATAAGGTGGGTTGGAGTGGGTTACAGCAATTGTTTGGCAAAGCTGGACACGTCGGTCGCCGAAATACTTTCAGAAGTGTACAGCCGCAGTCATGACGAAAAGGTAGATCTAAGTAAGTATAGTGTATTTGGTCTCTTCCGGAAGAAGAATGTCATCAGCAATCCAGAGGCCATCCAAAAAGCAATCGCTTCGATCAATTTCGGCATCACCAAGGTGATCCCCGAACTTAACGGAGTTCTGCCCGAATTTGAAGCCAAATTGAACGAAAAACTTACAAACTATTCTGGATGTTTGACTCAAAAGTTTAGCTCTGCTAAAGTGACGCTCGATAGTATGTTGAGCAGTGCAAAAGTGTGTGCAGAAAGTTACTGAAAACGCGGAAAAATGTCCAGAAACTGCGCTAATGCAATACATGTCTGTTCAATAAAGCACGTGGTGAGAAATTTTATTGATAAAGCTTTTTGATAACGTTCACATGCCCGACACAACCAATTAGATCAACAATTTCAATCTATTGAACCAGGGGGCGTACGATGTACGGAAACACCAATATTATAGAACCTGCATGAACCTATTTTATAAGTTACCCTTAACCGTAACGGAGCTTTTTTTTGACGAAACTTGAAATTATATGTAGGGCATTGGTTCCCTTATCCCTTATAAAGCACGTGGCTCACATTTTCATCCTACAAAAAAACAAAGGATTGAATTGAAGCGCTGTTTGTTTTGTTTCTTATTTTTTATTTATTTTTGTTAGCAATGAGTACGCATGAAAACAAAAAGAACGGAATCAATCGGTCTGGCCAAAGTCTACGCTCCATACAAATTTCGAAAATTTTGTATGGAAAAAAGTCCACGAGGGGGAGGGGGGGTCTGAGATGGCCAAAAATGAGTCTACGTAGTTTATGGAGAGCGTGTTGCAAGAAAAAACATACTGATCGGGTTTTTTTTGTAAGTACAAAAAAAACCTAGTCGGGGCCCGTGGCGCAGTGGTCCACACATTCGCTTCATAAGCGGATGGTCATGGGTTCGATCCCAGCCCCGGCACTTGCAATGTTTCGTCAGTTGCTCTTTCCCCCGAGAGCGACTGACACCTGACCTTCTTCTGAGCATATGCTCTAAGGCTGACACAAATTTCGACGCTTTTCTCTATGTAACCATGTTACATACGGTGTTTGGTAAAGTTAGGCTTTAAGTGTGACGTAGTTAATAATTGCCAGACTAGAAACAGCAGATGCGGTTCGACAAGAGGTCATCCCCCAAGCAACACACATGTTATATAAGAGTAACGACAGCGCATGTTTTGGTTGTATAGAAGTTAATTCGACGTTATTTCAACATTGTGTTAGAATTACGTTAAATAAACTTCTACACAACCAGAACTTGCGCTGTCGTAACTGTTATATAACATGTGTGTTGCTTGGGTCACTAATCAATTATGTGAAACTATGGGGCGGACACGATATTTGAATTCTTGCAATTATTCATATTACTACCGATGGAGGGAGGAGGTAAGAATTAAGGGAACTAGTTCGATCGTGGATGATCTCTTGCGGCTGTAAAAAAGGACGATTAATATTAGTTGGGTCGACCCTTTCCTTCCCACGACTTGTATGATTTCCGATTGTCTGAGCACACGTTACTACTCTTGGTCTAAATTTAAATTCAATTGGTTTTAAAGCAGATTGATTGATATATAAATTAGTTGAATTGTTCATCAATAGATTTGCAATTCACAAACATACTTAATAACCTTACATTATTATGTATAATAGTCGCTAGACTAACTACTGAATTTATGAAGATCTCATAGTACAGTGGCATAACTTTCTTGCCGACAACTTGAAGGATTTTTCGCCACCACTTCAACCACCATGTTTGTCTTTCTGTCTTGAACTGCTGCGCCAACAACGAAATGAAAAGCCAAACTAAAACAGAATGATTTTCTGAATGGGGCTGTGATGAAATATATTCAGCTTGTTTCTGAATTATGCTCATATGCACATCCTGCCTTTTTAAATTTGTCAGACAACATGCAGAAAATAATACAAAAGGTGTACAAAATTCTGACAAAATTGTGCGGAAGATCATTCGAAGCTTGTTTTTAGGAATGATCGATTGAGCACACTATTGAATGAGGAATCATACTTTGAGCGGTGCGGATTTTTGTTCTGATATTGAATGATTTCCAGTAGGGGTTTGTGGGGCAAGATGGCCATATGGGGCAAGATGGCCACCCTGTGTTTCAAGCATTAATTCGCAACACAAAAATATTTTCTGCATGGGTTGGGATTAAAAACAATGCTTCATGTTTATAATGTGCGGAAAAGTTACTATTAGCTTGAAAAATCTTCTATAAAATAGTGTTTGAAGTTTGAGTGTTAAAAACAGTGTTTTCTTATAGTATTAGGTCATCTGATTTTAAGGATTAGTAATGAAATAACATCGTTTTAAAAATTATTTTTAATTTTTAATGGTGTCTATTTGTGAGTGTTGTTAAGCCTCGCCAATAAAATTTCAATGTTTTAAATTAATTATATCATATAAAATGTGGAGCGGACCTGGTGTGATGGTTAGAACACTTGACTATCACGCCGAGGACCTGGGATCGAATCCCACTCCCGACAAACTCGCAAAATGTGAGTTCTTCCTTCGGAAGGGAAGTAAAACGTGGGTCCCGAGATGAACTAGCCTAGGGCTAAAAATCTCGTTAATACAGATAAAAAAAAAATATCATATAAAAATGATAAACGTATCGTAATCATTCGGCGCAAGATGGCCACCTGTGGTAAGGTCTGTGTCGCCATCCGAAAACCAATCTAAGGCAGCCTCAAAATTGTTATTGATATTTAGAGATACTGCAAAACCACCAAACCAAATTATTTTTTCATATTAGTTTGAGCAGTTAAAATTAACTGCGATGTAGATGGTACCTCAGAATTACTTTGAAGTTATTTGGTGTTGAACGGTGATTGGTTTCATTGAATATTTTGGCGCAGAGCTGGAAGATCATAGTTGAAACCGCCATAAGAGGATTCGTTACAAGACGTTGAGCACAATAATTGTAAAAATTTTGCTCTGTGGCCGTCTTGCCCCGATGGGGTGGCCATCTTGCCCCATATGGCAAAAATTTTATGTCGAAAGTAGAATTTTTCAAATGAATTTATTTTGCATTCATAGTGCAAAATAAAATGCTTTTTTGTGTTAAGAAGATAGAAAAGACATGAAACAAAGGGGATAGGTGTTAAATAGCCATATTCTAATGAAAGTATATGCTCCCAAGGCGCCTAAGCTTAGGGGGTTGTGGGCCATCTTGCCCCACAACCCCCTATGAAGCAAGAGGGAAATGATTTCAGATGGTTTTGTGATGATCATCAATCACAACAAACCCGAAGTAAAATTTATTTGAAAATTGTGTCATTTATATTTTTATGCAATTCAGGATCATAATTTTTTATTTTATATAACTCATTTTGGTATCATAATGGGCAATTTTTCCGAACTGGTTCATTATGCAACTGAAATGAGTTGCATAATGAAAAATAGTTGTATAATGTTCATAATGCAACTCATTTGAGTTGCATTATGAACATTATGCAACTCAAATGGGTTGCATTATGAAAAAATCATTGCATAAAATTTTGTATGGAACTCGTTGCAAAACTCGATTTTTTCAGCACTCTTCGTATTTCAGGCCAAACATTTCAATAGGTCCTATCTGCATTTGAGAGGCTCTCTTTATTCACTTTCTCTTTCAATTATTGCAGTGTAATGGTACACTTTTCAACTATTTTTGCAATACAAATCAAAAGACGATTGTTTTGACCATCGTTCAACGCAAGGAGACAATCATAATACAGATAAACAGCTGAGATATTAACGAAAGAGAGGGAAACCAAAGAGAGCCTCTCTTCTGCAGATTGGACCTTTAGACATGTTTGGCCTGATTTATCCAACTCGGCAAGCCTCGTTGGATAAATGTACGACTCGTGCTGAAAAAATCAACTTTTTGCAACTCGTTACATAAATAACTATTATGCAATTCAGTATCATAATTTACATTTTATATAACTCATTTTGGTATCATAATGGTCATTTTTTCCGAACTGGTTCATTATGCAACTGAAATGAGTTGCATAACGAAAAATAGTTGTATAATGTTCATAATGCAACTCATTTGAGTTGCATTATGAATATTATGCAACTCAAATGGGTTGCATTATGGAAAAATCATTGCAAAAAATTTTGTATGGAACTCGTTGCAAAACTCGATTTTTTCAGCACTCTTCGTATTTATCCAACTCGGCAAGCCTCGTTGAATAAATGTACGACTCGTGCTGAAAAAATCAACTTTTTGCAACTTGTTACATAAATAACTATTATAGCAAAATGATTTTCATCCAAGAGGACGCAGTTTCCTCATTTTGCTCTAAAATCATTCAAAATTTTGATTCTGCGGATCTGTACCGTACTGAATGAGGAATCATTCTCTGTACGGCGGGGGTTTTCGTTCAGTGTAGTGTGCCAACTGTCCTTGCACGAGCGTGCTTCAGGTTTGCTTTTGGGTTTCTGTAACCAGGACACAAGTCAATGATAAATTTTCCCGGATGTGATAGATTTTCACGGAAAAGTAACAGTCTAACTACAAATAGTGTTCTATATCTAAACCCGTTAATATATTCCAAACAAAGTTACACACATAAACGCCAGTTGGTTGCGCTATATCACACTGGTCAAAACTAAGTATTTTCGTTTCCTGAATCGTAATGTGTACCTGGATCTATTTTAGCTTACTCCTGTTTTCGGCTCAATTCCTCAATGGCCTTCTTATGGCGGGCAATGGCTTCCTCGTGATGTTTAATCGATTCCTCGTGAAAATCAACCTTTCCGATAATCTTTTCCTTCAGTTTGTGCAGCTGTTCTTGGCGCTACAATTGTGTCATACTTCAAAGATTACAATTGCACATTGAAACATGTATAGGGACATTACCTTCTTGAAGAAATATTCCTCTTCATGGGCGGCTTCCATTTTGCCGAAGGCACCGCCAGCTTCACGAATAGCGCCACCACCACCGCCTCCCTTTCCTGCGCCAGAGCCCATCTCGCCGATTTGGCTGCTAATTCCGGCAAACCTGTAGAATATTGAAAAAAGATGAAAAAATGTTAAATTTTTAAATCGAAGTTGAAATTTTCATTTTGAGGATAGGTTTTTCTAAGAAATAACCTTCAGTTGTACATATTATTCCAAGTGCATCCTTGCCGGAATTTCCCTTAAGACAGTTTTATATACTCATTAGACTGGGTCAATAAATTCGATTTTTCAGAACAAAGTTTTTTTGATTCCTTTTAGCGTCCGAAACAACTGTGCAAAATTTGGGAGCGATTGGTTGCTCCCCGTATTCCGGGGAAAACAAGCTTTGTTCCGGGTTGATACGATTAAATTTAAAGTTTCTCCATACAACGTTGACCCACTCTAATACTCAGTCATAGCACATGCTCATCTCAGATGTCAATGTCAATTGAAGTATTCCCGACAGGATCTTTGGAAGAATTCTTGAAGGAATTCTCGCAAATGAACACCTTGAAACTGTCACTGGAGGTATTCCTGAAGAGAATCCCTGGAAAAATTCGTGAAGAATTTCCTGGAAGTGTTCCCGGAGAACTCTCAAATCATGGAATTCTTGAAATCACCTGAAGGAATTCTGGACGATTCGCTGGAAGGTGTGCAAAAAGAAAATTTAATAAATTCCTAAAGGATCTCTCAGAGAAATGCCTAAAAAAATCCATGGAGGAATTATTGTAAGAATCCGGAATCCCTGAATAAACTCTTGAAGAAACTGTAGGAGGGATTCCCGAAGGAACCCCTGGAATATTTTAAGGTAACTTCTTGGAAAAATACCAAAAGAAGTTTCTGGAGTACTCCCTACACAAATTTCGGAAGGATTTATCTGGTGGAAATCCCTAGGATAAGCCCTAAAACAATTGTTGGTTCAAATCTTCAAGGCTCAAGGCATTCCTTGGGGTATTTCTAAGGAATCCCCTGAAATTTTTTTGATAGAATCCCTGAAGGACTTTCTAACTCCCTGTCCCTGGAAGAATTTCTGAAGGAGTTCCTGAAGAAATGTGGATGAACTCCTAAAGGATTTTTTGAGGAAATTTGTAAAAGAGTTCTTGGATGACTTCTTGAATTCCAATACAAATCATTGTAGGAATGCCTCTAGAAATCCTTGATGTAACTAAGAAAAAATCTGCAGGTACATCTAGAAACACCCCTGGAGAAATTCTTGGGTGCATCTCTGGAAAAAATGATGGAGATTTCTGAACTTTCTAAAGGAACCCCTGAATATTGTTTTGGAGAGAAATTCCTGGAGGAATATCTGGAGGAGTTCCTAGATGAATCCATGGAAGAATCCCTGAAAGGTTCCCTGATGGAATGCATGGGAAGTACTGAAGAAATTCCTAGAGGATACCCTGGAGGAGTTTCTGGAAGAATCTCTGGAGGAATGCCTGAAAGAATGCCTAAAGAAATCCCTGGAGAAATTCTTGAATGAGTTCCTGAAGCAATCACTGGAGGAATTCCTGCATGAATTCCTGAAGAAATCCCTAGGAGAATTTTAGGAGGAATTATTTGCGAAATCTCTTGAAGGAATACTTGGAGGAATCCCAGGAGGCATTCCTGGAGGAATCACTGGAGGTATTACTGGAGGAATCCCTGGAGAAATCCCTGAGGGAATCACTGGAAGAATTCCTGGAGGAATTTCTGGAGGAATCCCTGGAAGAATTTCTTGAGAAATCACAGGAGGAATTTCTGGAATAATACCTGGAGGAATCCCTGGCGGAAATCCTGGAGGAATGCCAGGAGAAATTTCTGGAGGGATTCCTGGGGGTAATCTTGGATGAACTCCTGTAGAAATTCCTGTAGGAATTTCTGGAGGAATTCCTGTAGAAATTCCTTGAAGAATCACTAGAGCAATTCAACGAGAAATCGTTGGAGAAATTCCTGGAGAGATCCCTAGAGGAATTCCTGGATGAAGGAAATGCCTGAAAGAATCTTTTTTTTTTTGCTCAGGCTAACCAAGCCACATGGAAATTACAATGTTTAATACTTTGACATTCAACACACAACAGAAACACATGTTCCTTCATGGAGGAGGAATCCCTGAATTCTTTCCTGGAGGACTCCCTGGAGAAATTCCTGGAGGATTCCCTGGAGAAATTCCTGGAGGACTCCCTGTAAAAATTCCTGGAGGAATGCCTGGAGGAATTCCTGGAGAAATACCTGGAGGAATTCCTAGAGAAATTCCTGGAGGCATTCTCGGAAGAATCCCTGGAGGAATTCTTGGAGGAATTTCTGGAGGAATCCCTGGAGGAATTTCTGGAGGAATCCCCGGAGGAAATCCGGGAGGAATTTCTGGAGGAATTTCTGGAGTAATTCCTGGGGGAAATCTTGGATAAATTCCTGTAGGAATTTCGGGATAAATTCCTGTATGATTTTCTGGAGGAATTCTTGTAGATATTCCTTGAAGAATCACTGGAGCAGTTTAAGCACAGACAAGCAGACATAGTATTCAAATCGCAGTCATCGCACGATTTGAAGGTCATTTTGAAAATAAAGTGTGGTTCGGACTATGCTCGCATAAGTCATGGTGGCGCTGCCGTGCCTACACATCGCCTCTCCATTTCGGAGAGAAATGAACGCGACGCCGCGTTGACTCAATCATGAACCTTCATTCATGCTTTATGAATGTATGACACCACGGGGAAGTCGTAGCTGCTAAATAAAATTGTTACATCGAGCCGAGGGAAACAACACCTACAAACGAATGCTTCGGATTGAGCATTATAGAGGGTGCCACTGAGATGTCAAACGTTGTTTTTGAAACAATGTTTGTCTATGATTCAAGGAGGAATCGTTGGAGAAATTCCTGGAGAGATCCCTAGAGGAATTCCTTAATGAATCTTTAAAGGATTGCCTGAAAAAATCAATGAAGGAATGATGAGAAGAAGTCCTGAAGGAATGTCAATTTCTCGATTTTTGCTTAGGCTAACCAGGCCAAGTGGCGGAATTCCTGGAGGAATGCCAGGCGAAATTTCTTGAGAAATTTCTGGAGGAATATCTGGAGGAATGCCTGGTGAAATATCTAAAGGAATACCCGGAAGAAGTCTTTAAGGAATCTCTGGAGGAATTCTTGGAGGCATTCCTGGAGTAACTCCTGGAAGAATTCTCGGATAAATCCCTGGAGGAATCCCAGGAGCAATTTCTGGAGGAATCCCAGAAGGAATTCTTAGAGGAATTCCTAGAGATATTCTTGGAAGAATCCCTGGAGAAATCCCGGTAGAAATCTCTGGAGCAATTTCTGGAGGAATTCCTAGGGGAAATCTTGGATGAATTCATGTAGGGTCTCCAGTTAGCCTAGTGGTTAAGGCTATGGATCGCCAATCCGGAGACGGCGGGTTCGATTCCCGTTCCGGTCGGGAATATTTTCTCGACTCCCTGGGCATAGTGTATCATTGTGCTTGCCTCACAATATACGAATTCATGCAATGGCAGGCAAAGAACGACCTTCAATTTATAACTGAGGAAGTGCTCAAAGAACACTAAGTTGAAGCAAGGCAGGCCAAGTCCCAGTGGGGACGTAGAGCCATGAAGAAGAAGAAGAAGAAGAAGATGTAGGAATTTCTGGAGTAATTCCTGTGGAAATTCCTTGAAGAATCACTGGAGCAGTTCAAGGAGAAATCGTTGGAGAAATTCTTGAAGAGATCCCTAGAGGAATTCCTGAATGAATCTTTAAAGGAATGCCTGAAAGAATCAATGTAGGAATGATGAGAAGAAGTCCTGAAGGTATGTCAATTTCTCGATTTTTGCTTAGGCTAACCAAGCCAAGTGGAAATTACAACGTTTAATGCTTGGTTTAATGCTTTGATATTCAGCACACAATAGAAACACGTGTTTGATGAACAAATTTAGGAGGAATGCCTGGAGGAATTCCAGAAGAAATTCGAGGAGGAATCCCTGAATTCCTTCCTGGAGGACGCCCTGAATTCGTTCCTGGAGGACTTCCTGGAGCAATTCCTGGAGGAATCTCTGGATGAATTCCTGGAGGAATCTATGGATGAATTCCTGGAGAAATCCCTGGAGGAATCACTGGAGGAATCCCTGGTGGAATTCATGGCGAAATTTCTAGAGGAATACCTGGAGGAATGCCTGGCGGAATTTCTGGAGGAATACCTGGAAGAATTCTTAGAGGAATCCCTGGAGGAATTGTTGGAAGAATTTCTGGAGGAATACTTGGAGAAATCCCTGGAAGAATCCCTGGGGGAATTCTTGGAGGAATTCCTGGAAGAACTCCTGGAGGAATTCTAGGAGGAATCCCTGGAGGAACTGCAGGAGCAATTTCTGGAGGAATTCCTGGGGGAAAGCTTGGATTGGGTAAACTTGATCTTGAGTACATGAAGCTAGTGTACCACTTCTTGAAGCAAGCTGAAGTCTTCGTTTGATATCCCCGTCTTGTTGTTCAATTTATCCACCTCGTGTCTTTGTTTGATATCCCAGTTTTGTTGCTCTACAAATCCACCTCGTGTCCCTTCGAAAAACGTCTGTATGTATCGTTTCAGGTTGTTTATCCACTCTATGTTTGACCAGCAGCAATAGGCCACACCATGCTGTTACGTTTCAACGAAAAGCCCCATCACCCTATCCTTTCCTCAGAAATAATTCCTTTAGAAATTCCAGGTGGAAGTACTGAGGAAATCACAGAAGGAATTCTTGAAAAAATCCTGAAGAATTCGTGGAGCAATTT
This sequence comes from Aedes albopictus, assembly GCF_035046485.1. NCBI lineage: Eukaryota > Metazoa > Arthropoda > Insecta > Diptera > Culicidae > Aedes > Aedes albopictus. The sequence continues at coordinate 213,946,661 of NC_085137.1, forward strand.
CTAGAGGAATCTCTGTAGAAGTTTCTGAAAGAATCCCTTGAGGAATTCATGAAGAAACCCCAGAAAAAAACCCGAATACAAATTTCGAAATTCCGAAGGGAATCTTTAAACAATCACAAGATGAATTCCTGGAGTTTCTGAAGGAATTCCAAGAAGAGTTCCTGGAGGAATCCTTGGAGGATTTTTTAAAGTAATGCCTGGGGAGTTGATCCTGAAAGATTCCCAGAAGGAAAATGAATCACAGCATCGACATAGATTGAAAGGAACAGTTATAGGAAGAACAATATTGTAAATCAAAAGCTATTCCAATCATGAGAATCCATGGAGACTTAAACGACACTGCCAAATAATAATTATTGAATCTTGAATCGTTATGCAACACAAACTCAGATGAAGCCACATGGTGTGTTTACAGCAGATTCTTATTCAAACAGCATACAACCAAGCGTGCGGACGATGTAAATACGATGTAACGCACGAAAAAAAACCGGTCAAAGTGTTTGGGAATCAAATGTATACACACCATCAGAAGCAGATACAAGGGCTATATTTAGCGTATATTCGTTCCATTCGCACAGGACAGAGTTATCGGTGTGCGCCTGAGGTGATAATCCACAATCATGGAACCTACTGATAAACAAACTCATTTCGAAGTACACAACTCTTATCACGATAATTGTCAATTTTTGAAATTTAACGCAATTTTCTAGAGTATGGGTATGCTTAACATGTGGTCCGAATAGTTGTACGGTGTATAACATGTGATATGATTAGGAATTGTAAACAAACGATTATAATTATATGTTTAAAGTTCTATTCTAAAAAAATATGATTATTTCATTTTTTTTTCATATTGTGGCCGATTGATTGCATGACAAGCAATATGCTGATAAATCTGCTTGGTGCATGATCTCATCCATATTCCTAACGACATTTGCAAGAAGTACCAAACAAAAAATCGCTGGAGAACCAACAAATCAACAAACGGTAACCAGTGGCTGATAAGATTATTTCCTATGCTAAATTGAATTTTACATATCAATAAAAATGACCAAGAATCAGATCAGAAAAAGAAAACATCTATTATTAGCCAGACGGGCCAAAATATCACTAACTGGATTCATCCGCACAGCAAAATCCCAACATTCTACGTCTTTTCTTTATGACATTGATTGAAAAATTCAGCGCACAAAAATCAAAATTTGGAAGCAGATTTGAACATCATAAAAGCATAGTAGAATCAACTGCACTCACCTCATGGCGGACGGTGCAATCCATGTGGTCGTCTTCCGAAGCGACTGCATCTTTTCAGGAACGTTGCAACACAAAATATACTGTAACTATTAGGTCTTTCACTGCTTCCACAAACAAAAGTGCGCACCAGATTAGTTCAAGGGTCTACGATGTAATGATGGCGATGGTAGGAAATTTCGGCTACGTGCTGAGGTACTATTGGGGTGGAATCTACACACACATGTACAGATCGTGGTGGTACACAGTCGCAATCTAATATTTACTGGGGTCAGCGATTCTCAAGCCTTAGCTAGTCGATATGTTCTGTGCCAAAAACGATAGAGAAACAATTTTTGGTGCGAATTTGAACCCTGCATTCCAGAGCAGGAGAAAATAGCTGAAGAATACCTGATTCAAGTATGGAAAACCAAATACCAATAATCTGAATGAGGTATTAAGGAGCCCTACATAAGAGGTAAAATACTTAAAATAATAACTGGAGTGTATTCTGTGCTAACATCAGAATGGTAATATCCATATAATAATCGACGATTTTTCCATACAAATAGCAATTTTTCCATAACTGAATAATACCTCAAGCAGTCCTCAACACCAAACCAATAACTCGTTAAGGTATTTTATAAATACCTACAAAATACTAAAATAAGTTATTCTCAATACTACCCGAGCAGGAAAGAATAACTAACGCATAACTGCAGCATACCAAAGTCAGGTATCATACCAAGACAAGGTATTGGTCGGTTATCCTGGTATTGAAAATAATTTATTTTAGTATTTTGAAGGTATTGATAAAATACCTCAACGAGTTATTGGTTTGATGTTGAGGACTGTTTGAGGTATTATTCAATTATGGAAAAATCGCTATTTATAAGAAAAATTTTTGAAGCATAATTTAGCGCTGATTTCGAAACCGTGCTGCAAATAATTTAAAGTCGAACAGTTATTGAGTTTTAGCTCAATATCGAGTTTTACAACTTTTTAAAATATGGAATTTAATAAAATTCAAATATCTTGTGTTTTGTTCAATCAATTTTAAGTCTCTTTCTATAAATTAAAAGCTGAATATGATACCATTCGATCATCTGAATGCAGGTTTTGCGTCAGATTGATGAAAATCAAGATATTGGTGAGTTTTGGGGACGATCTCCTTAAATTTTAGCAAAATTTCCAAAAATTTATGAAGAAATGTATTTTTTTCAATAAGAAAAAAAAAAACAATTTAAAAATTCTTTCTCCATGTTTATTTGACATATCGACACTTATTTTTCATTTGGGCCTAACTGACATTTTCGAGTTCTCTTCATCGATCCTCTCTTTGTTTTATCACAGAATGTGTATTGAGTTTTCCAAAGTTTTTTTGGGTGAATGCGAAGAAGACGACTACATGTTGCTATAGAAACAAAAAGAATAATGATTTTGTTTGTTTTGATCAAGTTATTAGCGAATGAGAGAGTCGACGAAGAGAAATCGATCAAGTCAGTTTGGCCCTTATGAAAAAACATTGTCGATATCATATGTGGGTGAGTTACAGTAAAAATTCAGCTCAATCGAAGCATTGATTACGGAGAATGAGATGTGTGAAGTGAGCGACTTTGCTTTAAAATAGAACAAAAATCGATTTCAAATCGTCAACCTTGTATGGAAAGTCGAAAAAATTTCCGCTCTACTGTAATTTTTTTCCTTCGCGTTTTCGAACTCAGGGCATGATTCTAGGGTCTTGTACCATTTGGGCTGGTGTACCTATTTTGGGCACTTGCCGCTATAACTAATTCAATTTCAAACCGATTGATTTGAAATTTTGTCCAGAGTTAGGCACGTACAGTATCGGTTTGGAATTGACTTAGTTATAGCAACAAGTGCCCAAAATAGGTACACCTGCCCAAATGGTACAATACATGCTAAAATCTAAAATTATGGTATCGCGCCTTGAAACAATTAATGATTATACATTATCGGATCATCTTAATGTTCGTCAATGGGTTTTAGGAACGGTTGCCAGTGAAACATAAGCTTGGAGCTGGGTGAAAACCAGGCACGATGCGCATGAACAAACCAGAGAGCTTTAATTATTTGTTTGAAGTGGAGCCTGAACTCCACATGGAACGCGTTGATTGAAAATGTCGTGAATTTCACTAAAACGCATCCTAAATTTGAACCGATACCAAAAAGTTGAAATACATACATATGATTCTATAACATTCCCCAGAAAACCATTCCCCAGAATACCAATCCCCAGAATTCCATTCCCCAGAAAACCATTTCCCAGAATGTACCATTCCCCAGAATGTACCATTTCCCAGAAATCCATTCCCCAGAAATCCATTCCCCAGAATGTACCATTCCCCAGAAAAGCTTAATATACTCTGCTAAAAAGTTTAATTCGATACACAAACAGTAAAATGTTGATCATAATGATATGTCCCGGACAGACATTGATTCCAACGGTACGCAGTGTCAAGAAAATTCTAACAAGACTGACTTGAACTGAGAGAATTTTCAGTATGGCACAAGGGGGAGTCGCTGAGCACATCTTTACTTGCGCCAATTATTTTCAGTGTGCCACTGGGTATTGAATTGTGCCTCAATGTGCCCCGAATTGCCACTGCTTGACGATTCATATTTTGCTTGGCAACTACCAAGACAACCAACTGTTTGTTTTCATTTTGCAGGTCAAATGCACATGGTTGCCTAGTTTTTTCACCCAAACTCAAGTGTCAAAATTGTGCCTCAGAGTGCCCAAGTAACCATGACGCTGTATATAGAGCATTAATTTTGTTTTATAGTGTATTATATGACATGCGATATAAAGTTGTTTTGTCATATAGGCAGCATTAAAGTAGGTTTAAAGTCGAAAGTGGCGCTACTATTGTTAATTTAAAGCAAGCTTTACTGTGGTGATTGCTAAAGCATATAAAATGCTTGTACCTTATAGCTAATGCAATCAAATCGTATGGAATGCATACTTAATGCATCATGTCAAAAAAGAAAAAAAAGTATGTTTTTCATTTTTCTATCTATTTTTATCTTCCGATACTCTCACTTTGATGTTTTTTATTGTATTTCGGGAATTGAACCTAGACTGCTGAAACTCAACCACGATGAAGCTCGGACGCGCTAACGTTGTGTGCTACGATACCATGTATTTTGCACCTGCAAAAATGTGCAATATAAAGTAACGTATACTTAGCTCGTGCCTTATTGAGTTGTGTTTTCAGCAACTCTAAAAAATGTGCTGGGGTCTGAATGCCATCAGTTATGTTACTCTCGAATATAAATTCGTCTGTGTTGATTCTGTTTTTTTTTGTTTCATACGTGCTCACTTCTACCTAGAATACAATAAATAAGAAACAATACAAACAGCGCTTTAATCCTTCCTTCTATGAATTCGGGACGTTATGTTAAATAAGGAAACCAATACCCCACATAATGTTTGTTCCCTCAGCATCTGATTGTTTTTATGTCCCAACCAGAAACCCAAAAAGTCATAAATAATATAGATTTTCAAACAGTAACATCTGAGCATGATAATCTAAGTGCTCCGCAGCAATCCATGAAAATTTTGGTTTGTTTTTCTTTTGTTTTGAATGGTTCTGTTTCTAAAAGTGTTTTACAGTTTTTTTTTCGAACTGAGCTATATTTTTCTGTTTACAACGATGGAAGCTTTAGTACAGGCATATATAAAGTAATAAATGCTTGCATTATTGATTGCAATAAAGCTTTTAACATGGTAATGCAATGAAGCATTTAACAACGGCTCTATAGAACTGTACAGAACTGTCAAAATCTTGTAATGCTTCAATGCTTTCATAATGTAGATTAAACGCTTCATTACTTGACAGATGTAAAATAAAAGTTATGTTGCATTAGCTAAACTATAATACGATTGAATTAATGTTATGATATAATGCTTGTGGTTACTTGGGTGCCTCGGTGTGCCACACAGCGTATAAGACGGTGTGCTTGCCACCTCCTGGCACAATGTTCCAAGCGACTAGCCCCTTGGTATGGCACTCATTTCAAGCGCAATTGTACAGTGATTCTTGTATCACATGTGTGTCATAAGTATTATAGGCAAGGATTTTAACATTATAGTGTTATTACGAGCAAATATCTATTTTTTGTACGGTATATGTAACAAATTAAGGTAAAAATGTATACATACATACATATCCATAAAAATATTCTACAATGGTTCAAACGTTTAATTTACCATTGTACACAGTTGCATGTTGATCTTTAAACCTATCTTGAAGTTCACAAACTGTTAGTTGCGTTGCTATAAAATGTTTTGTTTTTGATAGATTTGTGAAAATTGTGCAGCACTTGTTTTACGATGAATAACGTTTTAAAAGTGATGTGCAAAATTTACAGAGAAAACGCATATTCTTCTGATGTTGTTCAGTGTACAAGATACTAAAGACTCAACTGACCACGTTTTTCTTTGCAAACGGTTGGAGGGATCCATCCCAATGGCTGTTCCTAATTATTCGCTTCAAAGGCTCTTCATTCATGCGGTATGAGAAGGGCTTTCATCATTATTCCAATACTATGGAATGGAATAGAAAAAGTGAACATTTAAGCAGTTTTAATGCCAACAATTCTAAATATTTTTAATGAAGAAGGGAAAAAGTATCATTGTTTTCCTTTTGGCATTCAAAAACCCAACAATGTTCCTTCTTTTTAAACAATATTCTTCTTAAAATTAAGGCAATTAGTAAAAATTTTTAAATTATAACTGCTTACATTTTCAACATAGATTCTCCCTTCTTTTCTACATAGGCTGTTCTTTCGAATTGCACTTTTCAGGAAATTATGGGCATTATTACAACCACCGGTGTTAAATTGCTATTATATCACAGAGAACAGACATCCAGGCTAGAACAAATTTCATTCGGAAAGTTGTGTAAGGATTTGAATCTTTACTTGAGTAAGGTTGCAAACCAATACATGATGACACCACTAACGCCACCAAACACCATATTGCCACAGTCAGTGGTGAATTGAAACATTTCAAGTGGTGAATTAAATTAGTATGGGAAATTAAGCGATTGCAGCGCCACGCTATTGCCACTTGTGTTGCCGATTTCAAATGACCGTTAAATTCCTTACACAGTTTCGGAACTGGACTTGGATGTCTGTTCTCTGTGGTTATATTTAGTATATATTTTTTTCAAATTTGTAAACATCTGTGCTTGTGGTGCCGATTGTAACTAGCCTGAACATTGTAACTCGAAAGAACAGCCTATGTAGAAAAGAAAGGAAAATCTATGTTGAAAAAGTAAGCAGTTGTGATGCCGATAATTTCCTGAAAAGTGCAATTCGAAAGAACAGCCTATGCAGCAAAGAAGGAAAAGTCTATGTTGAAAATGAAAGCAGTTATAATTCCAATAATTGTACCAATTGCCTAAATTCTAAAAAAAGCTTGTTTAAAAAAAGGAACAGTGTTGGGCTTTTGAATGCCGCAAGGAAAACAATGTCACCACAGACAAACAGACGTAACACCAGCGGCGTCATGGTCGCAATTTTTTCCGCAGTCAAGTTCGCAGATTGTGAACAATCCTCGGTACTCACTTTACGTAATTTATGTTTAGTCCCTTACTGTCAGAGCTGTCAGATCAGTGTAACACGCTAAAAAAAATTTACACAAAAGGCCATTTACACGGAAAAAAATACACGGTTATGAATATTTATTGGGTACCGGACTGGTCACCGAAAATTTGATCGTTTTCTTTGGTACATCGAGGTCTTGAAATTAGTCTATGGTAACACTTCGAACATTTTTCGATTTAAATTTTAGTCTCGGAAATAGGTTCGCTTAATTCTAAAAGGAATGAATTTGGCCAATCATCAACTAGGTGGCAGTAGTGAGCAAACGTCAAACTCAAACAAAAACTATGCGAGCGCCGCGAATTGGCAGTTGGTCAACTCTCAAATTTTCAAATAAACCGTTAAATCGATGTACGATGGCAATTATCAGAGTGTTACGTTTCCTTCTTCGTTAAAAAAATGTTTGAGTCGTTATAAGAATTGTTGGCATTACAACTGCTTATATGTTTATCAAAAATTTTCCCTTCTTTTGCATAGGCTGTTCTTTCCAGTTGCACTTTTCAAGAAATTATCGGCATTGCAACTGCTTACTTTTTTAACATAGATTCTCCCTTCTTTTTTGCATAGGCGTTCTTTCGAATTGCACTTTTCGGGAAATTATGGGCATTACAGCCTCCACCGGTGTTAAAATTGCTGTTATATTTATTTCATATTTTTTTCTAAATTTCTAAACACCTGTGCTTGTGGTGCCGATAATTACCTGAATAGTGTAACTTGAAACAATAGCCTATGCAGAAAAAAAGGAAAAAACTACGTAGAAAATGTAAGAAGTTTTGATGCCGATAATTTACTGAAAAGTACAATTCGAAAGAACAGCCTATGCAGAAAAGAAGGAAAAATGTATGTTGAAAAAGTAAGCAGTTGCGATGCCAATAATTATACCAATAGCCTAAATTGTAAAGGCAAATCATGCTTATTCCCGAAGTTTTTCTTGTCAAATAAGAATTTTTGGCAGGATGTTTCTTCCGGTGATTTTTTACGAACAAATATTTGATTTTTAGCTATTAATATAAACCATTCAGAATTAAAGCAATAGTTTTATTTTTTTCTGGGGAATGGTACATTCTGGGGAATGGAATTCTGGAGAATGGTACATTCTGGGGAATGGATTTCTGGGGAATGGTACATTCTGGGGAATGGGTTTCTGGGAAATGGTTTTCTGGGAATGGTACATTCTGGGGAATGGAATTCTGGGGATTGGTTTTCTGGGGAATGGTTTTCTGGGGAATGTTATAGAATCCATACATATACTAAAGTACTGTAAAAAATTGGTTCCATTTCGTTAACTGTAGACAATTTGCGAATCAGTTGAAGGTAGGGTGGCACAATAAATAACGACTCACCCCGCCTTTAGACGGGGTATAGTTTGAGCATTTTTGTAATTTTTATTACGTGGACAATCGAAATTTTTATATTTTTGGGTGATATTTAGGACTGTTTTGTATATCTTAAAATGGTTTTTGGTGTCTTCTAAAGCGTATTTACATTTTTCAAAATTCATTGAAAAATGTATGTTTTAGTCACCTTTAAGAAATCATTATTTTGTATTGAATCGCTAAAATTAACATATTTTAGATTTTTCTCAAATCATAGAATAGTTGAAGGGAGCCGAATACACTCCAAAATTACTTTCTTTAAAATTACACGAAAAATAAAATTTTTATTGAAAAAATTTTAAAATAAAAATATTTCAACAATAATCCTAAAATCTCAAAATGTTTTCGTCTCAAAAAATCCGTATCCCAAAGAGGCTTCTAGGAAAAATATAAAAGTGTGTGGATGTTCAAAATAAAAATTTGAAAAATCAAAAACCGAAAATCACAAAATCGAGAATTAAGAAGAATCATCTTCCAAAACATGTTTAAATCGATTTTAGATGACGAAAAATGATATTTAGATCAAAATCAAAAATTTGGGTATTAGAGGGTTAACTTGCCAATGCAGAATGTGCAATTTTACAATAGCAATGCAACAATACATGTAACCAATTCATAGGTTGAGAACCGCTGACCTGGGTCACTCCTAGCTTCCGCGGCAACACTCTTGATGGTGGAAGGAACGTGTGTCGAAGTGGTGGTGGTGGTGCCTAATGATAACACTGCTTCGTCGTTTCTTCTACGCACCGGCAAACCGGCCCACTGCACCGGGCCTTTTACTTCAAACAAGTAGCTTTTTCACACTCACTGTCCGCAGCACAGTAGAAGTTGTCTTGGTGTTATTCTATCTTTTCCATATAATGATGTTGGAATGAACAAAACCCGGCACTTTGATGGTCTGCGCCCGGCTTCGATGTATCGACAGCAGTCCCTCGAACCAAAACCAAGAAACAAAACGAACAAAACTGATTGACGGTTTGTTGTGGAGACGCACATGGCATGCTACCTTCCGATTTCGATCATTTTCAAAAATGTTTAAAAAATGTAGGATATTTATTTATTTAATCTTGAGGATAATCGTTACCTGATGTTGTAGTACCTAATGTAAGTTGTTGTTGTTAGAATCGTGACGTCATGCTCGTTTGGGTACAAATTTGGCAGTTCCTTTAGATACAACGGATTCATTATCGCGGATCTATGTTTACTCTACTATCTATACTCATTATAGGTTATTGGTTCCCTTAATAGGCATGTGGCTCCCATTTCCATCCTACGAAAAACCGAAAAAAAATATTGGAATTAGGTGATGTCACTAAGAATCGAAGTTCGGTAGAGTTAATTGTGTTTTACTTACATATATGTCGATGTTTTTCCATTCAAAAGATATTGTTACATGCCAGCCCAGCGCATTAACAGTCTGTTCAAAGCTGTTCTATGCGCTCATCTAAAGAATCGGCAATGAACTCTCCACGTCCATATGGTTTTGATCCATGCAACAGTTAGTTGATAGAAGTAGGAATAGAAACAATACAAAGAGGAAAAAATGAATTAGTAACTCTTAAATCTTAGGTGTTATTAAATCAAAAGCAGTTCTGTATAGATTATAGTTAAACGGTTAAGAGTTTATGTATATGTGATCAAACATGAGAATATGTAAAAACGATTTAGTAGCAAGTAGGCACAAATGATAATTTAATTATTTGTTGAATAATAATAGTTGTAACTCCAAGAAAAGCAAGAAAATAGTGTATTTCAAAACCCGACTTACGGAATCTAACCTAAATGGTCGCCCTACTCTTTATATCAACAATTTCCTCAATGTGGTTGTTTCGCAATTTGGTGTGATTTGATTTTTCTTCAATTTTTTAACCTCATATTCTATTTTTATTTTTATGAAGATTACTAACCAGATTCAAAATAACGTTGAAACGTCATAACAGAACATAATCCTTTTTAACCGTTATGTGCCCGACAAACTTTTTGCTTTTTTTACATCGTGCTTTTAAATGAGCGCTGGGTACAAGGGGTCTCCATTTAGCCTAGTGGTTAAGGCTATGAATCACCAATCCGGAGACGGCGGGTTCGATTCTCGTTCCGGTCGGGCAAATTTTCTCGACTCCCTGGGCATGGTGTATCATTGTACTTGCCTCACAATATTGTCTACCCGGTTGGAATCAAGACCGACATTCAATCAACAATTTCCATTTTCTTGGTCCACAAGTGTCGCAACTGTTTCGCATCTAGTGCGCTGTGTTGCTGACAACAACGGGAAGGATGCGCACTACTTTTGACATGATTGAAAAACGTCGCGAGTTGGGTCGCGTCGCGACTTGATTGTGCGAAGTCCGGTTTGGTGGCGGCCCGACAATATACAAATTCATGCAATGGCAGGCAAAGGAAGCCCTTCAATTAATAACTGTGGAAATGCTCAAAGAACACTAAGTTGAAGCGAGGCAGGCCAAGTCCCAGTGGGGACGTAGAGCCAGAAAGAAGAAGAAGTAGAAGAAGAAGAAGAAGGGTACCCGGGGCTGCAAAACGGTGAGTCGAAAGAGAGCGTCCAGCTCTGGTCCTCACCTCACAAGTTCCTACCTCATGCTTCCACGGGTCCAAGCGATGGCAAAAATCGCCAGCTAAGAGTTGTGTGCTTAGCTGGTAGTGCAGCCTGGGCACTGTTGACCTTCTGACTTCAGCTAGATTGAAGAGGTACATACACGTCTCGCGCGTCTGTTCAGCAAAGAGGTGCGGCTCAAACAGCGTCTGTTCTGGCATCCAGCGGCTGAGTAAGAAACGCTGCACCACGCCCAGCTAGATCCAAGGTAGTAGCCCCATCAGCGTGGTCGTCCCAGTGTTGGTTGGGACGTTAAATAGAACTGGCACGATGGCCCTCCGGCGAGACAGGAGTGTTGGCGTAGGCCCAATAAGCAACCCGTAAAAATCCCCATTGTGAATAGCATAGGAGAAAATACGACTCGATACAATCGGTAAAGACCCACGCGACGAAATAAGGACTACGATTGTAAACTTGGAGCATGGAATTGCAAGTCATTAGGTTTCACAGGATGTGACAGGATAATCTACGACGAACTACATCTCCGCAACTTCGACATCGTAGTGTTGCAGGAACTTTGTTGGACTGGACAGAAAGTGTGGAAAAGCGGGCATCGAGCGGCTACCTTCTACCAAAGCTGTGGTACCACCAATGAACTGGGAACAGGTTTTATAGTGTTGGGCAAGATGCGACAACGTGTGATCGGGTGGCAGCCGATCAACGCAAGGATGTGCATGTTGAGAGTTAAGGGCCGTTTCTTCAACTACAGCATCATCAACGTCCACTGCCCACACGAAGGGAGACCTGATGACGAGAAAGAAGCGTTCTACGCGCAATTAGAGCAAACATACGATGGTTGCTCGCCGCGTGACGTGAAAATCGTTGTCGGCGACATGAACGCGCAGGTAGGAAGGGAGGAAATGTACAGACCGGTAATCGGGCGAAACAGCCTGCACGCCGTATCGAATGATAACGGCCAGCGATGCGTAAACTTTGCAGCCTCCCGTGGTATGGTAGTCCGAAGCACCTTCTTCCCCCGCAAAGATATCCACAAAGCCACCTGGAGATCACCCGACCATCAAACAGAAAACCAAATCGACCACGTTCTAATCGACGGTAAATTCTTCTCAGATATAAACAACGTCCGCACATACCGCAGTGCGAATATAGATTCGGATCACTACTTAGTCGCTGTATGCATGCGCTCAAAACTTTCGACAGTTATCACCACGCGTCGAAGTCGAACGCCGCGGCTCAACATCGAGCAACTTCGTAACGTAGAAGTGGCTCAAGACTACGCGCAGCAGTTAGCAGTGGCCCTACCAACGGAAGAGCAGCTTGGCGCAGCTACACTTGAAGATGGCTGGAGGGACATCCGATCCGCCATAGGTAGTACCACGGCTACACGACTCCGAAACACAGAAACGACTGGTACGACGGCGAATGTGAACAGTTGAAAAACGAGAAGAATGCAGCATGGGCGAGAATGCTGCAAAACCGTACGAGAGCGCATGAGGCGCGGAACAGGCAGAACACAGTCTTCTACGAGTTTTACGAGAAGCTGAACCGCTCGCTCAGAGGCTATTTGCCACAAGGTGACATGTGCCGAGATAATCACGAGAATCTTCTCACGAGCGAGCGTGAGGTGGTCGAGAGGTGGCGGCAACATTACGATGAGCACCTCAATGGCGACGTTGCAAGTACCGAAGGTGGCGTGGTAACAGATCTAGGAGTATATGCACAGGACGAAAGACTTCCGGTCCCTGACCTCCAAAAGATTGAGGAGGAGGTTGGCCGGTTAAAAAACAACCAAAGCCGCTGGAGCAGGTCAACTATCAAGCGAGCTTCTAAAATACGGCGGAGAAGCACTGGTGAGAGCACTACACTGAGTCATTACCAAGATTTAGGAGGAGGAAGTATTGCCGGAGGAATGGATGGAAGGTATCATGTGTCCCATCTACAAAAAGGGCGACAAGTTGGATTGCGGGAACTACCGCGCGATCACACTACTGAGCGCTGCCTACAAGATACTCTCTCATATTTTATGCCGCTGTCTATCACCGATTGCAAGAGAGTTCGTAGGGCAATATCAGGCTGGATTTATGGGTGAACGCGCTACAACGGACCAGATGCTCGCCATCCGCCAGGTGTTGCAGAGATGCCGCGAATACAACGTGCCCACAAATCACTTGTTCATCGATTTCAAATCGGCGTATGATACAATCGATCGAGAACAGCTATGGCAGATTATGCACGAATACGGAATCCCGGATAAACTGATACGATTGATCAAAGCGACGATGGATCGAGTGATGTGCGTAGTTCGAGTATCAGGGAAACTCTCGAGTCCCTTCGAATCTCGCAGAGGGTTACGGCAAGGTGATGGTCTTTCGTGCTTGTTGTTCAACATTGCTTTAGAGGGTGTAATTAGGAGAGCGGGGATAAACACGAGTGGAACGATTTTCAGTAAAGGGTAAAACGTACCTACATCCGACTAAAGAGTGAAGCCAGGCGAATCGGATTAGTCATTACTGTGTCGAAGACAAAGTAGGTACATGATGACAAAGGGCTCCAGGGAGGAATCACCGAGCCTGCCACCCCGAATTTATATCGACGGTGATGAAATCGAGGCGGTTGAAGAATTCGTGTACTTGGGCTCACTGGTGACCGCCGAAAACGACACCACAAAGAAATTCAGAGGCGCATTGTGGCAGGAAACCGTGCTTACTTTGGACTCCGCAGAACTCTACGATCAAATAAAGTTCACCGTAACACGAAGTTAACTACTACTTACAAAACGCTGATTAGACCGTTCGTTCTCTATGGGCACGAGTTTTCGAACGGAAGGTGTTGGGTACCATCTACGGCGGAGTGCAGATGGAAGACGAGACTTTTTTTTCCTTCTAAACCATAGGGGGATAATCTGCTCAACAGACACCCTAACAGAAGGTTAGGGTAGTGTAGGTCTGACAGGCCGTCTTCTACAACAAATCCAGGACTACTCTCTCCTCGTACCCACTAAACCATTCCTATGGTCGCCAAACCCTACGTCTCTCCGGAACCACCAAGAAGGTATTGCTTCAGAGAGGGGCTAGTGCACATCGCACCCACAAGGTTAGCTGCGTAGCCTGCAGCAACGAACATCGATGACTCGCTTTGGAGAGTCCATCACGGTAGCATGCTGGCGCTTAGCCAGTTTCCCGAGTGGTCCTCGCACGGAAGACGAGACTTGGAGAAGGCGAATGAACCACGAGCTGCATCAGCTGCTGAGAGAACCATCCATCGTCCATGCCGCGAAAATCGGGAGGCTACGATGGGCGGGTCACGTCATCAGGATGTCGGATAGCAACCCGACTAAAATGGTTCTCGAGAGTCATCCGACCGGTACAAGAGGACGAGAATCGCAGCGAGCAAGGTGGGTCGACCAGGTGGAGGACGATCTGCGGACCCTACGCAGAGTGCGGAACTGGAGACAAACAGCCATGGACCCAGTTGAATGGAGACGGCTACTATGTACAGCAGAGGCCACCCCGGCCTTAGCCTGATCGGTAAGGTATTTAATTAAGTCAATACCCATTTGGCATCAATTATGCGTCAGGTGATATTACTACGAACCTCAAAGATGCTGTACAATATAAACAAAAATTTATTTAACAATATATTGAACTGTTATATTAACTGTTTTAACGACTTACCAAACTTTGTGTGTATGTAGAATAATTTAACTTTCATCCGGAACCAACAAATTCAAATTGGCACTATTTGCGCAGCTTCCCAAAAATGTTTCCTCATCGCCTCGAATGGACAACGCCGTTCCAATGTTCGGTCCCTTTTTGTCGCGCATCATGGCGCAGCGCTCCCATCGAGAGCTTTGGCAGTTTTTACAACTAGTTTTGGGTAAACGGTGCAGGGATACTGTTCTATTACCACAATCTCCACACTTGAAGAACCGCTTCTCGGCATCGCGAACTTTCAGTTCGTGGCGTTCCTCCTTGCAACGGTCCGCCGCCGAGAAGGCAATATACTTGCACTGAACGCATATCACAGCCTTGCATTCCACCTTGAAGGTGTTCATCATTTTCTCCTCCATTGCTTCCTTCCGCTCGAGATCCTTGAAATACTTTTCCTGCTCTTCGTCCTCGTGGGCTTGGATTAGATCTGTGTGAGAAGAGCTAGCATCCATAATTGCTTTGATACGATCCTTGCGGGCTTGATCTTCTTGGTCTAGTTTCTGCTTCTTCGAAAGATTTCCATTTTCAGTGGCTTCCTTAGTTTGAATCTCTTCCAATGCCCGCTTTTTCCCAGTTTCCGTGCCACGATACTTGATAAAATTGGGATTAGCCTTCTCCAGAGGCTTCTTTTTCAGAATATCAATGGCTTTCTGGCGGGAATGCAGTGCTTGCTTCGGAGATGCTGCCAAATCGATGACAAAATTTCCAGTGCTCAAGCGAGGTGCCTGTTTGGTCTCCAAGCTAAATGATCTGTTTTCAAATCCATTGGGCACAGAAGGGCGAGAGGTGGGCGCCATAGTGGGCTCCACTTTCGTCACCTTCTGTACGGAGGAAACTTCTTTTGACCCATTAGTCAACGATAGAGATCCTTCACTGCTGCTCAAGCCTAGTTGTTTCAAACGTTCCATATCCTTTTCACGCTGTTTTACGTTCAGTTCTAATCTAGCAGCCGAAGATTTCTTTGGGGCGCCATTCGGTTGTTGGCGATAGGACGGGGCCGACGAACTAGACTGTGAGCTGCCCTGGAACGGTGACTGGTAGTACTCCGAGAGCGTCATCATTCGGTGGTTGTCTTTTTCCACTTGTTTGGGATTCTTTTTGGCTTTCACAGCCGAGAAACTTTGACCACCGTAAAACACCTGCAGAGAGGAAAATGTTTCGATTGAAGCGATTGTATGGGTGTCTATTTCTAGCATAAACTAAAATAAGAAACACTTTGTGGGATTTCGGGCACCGTTGAGTTATATGCATCAGAAAAAATACTTCAGTTCAGTTCAGTTGTAAGAACTTTTAAACTTAATTCAGATTCAGCACTAGTAAACGGAGAGTGTTCTATAATTTTTAAATCCCAGAATACTGTGTCGGTGGTAGATCAAATTTATCCCGACATCACACTTACCTCATTCTTTCCCAGGACTTTATTCCGCAGCTCATTCAGTCCCCGTCCAGCCGTTGATGAAATGAGCCCGCCCCGATTGCAAGCCTTGTTGTACTCCTGCTTCACGTGATAAACGCAGTATTCGCACTTGTCCAAGTTCACCACGGCCGTACATCGATCTCCGTTTTTCTTCCGACTGCGACAGGTCCCCATGTCCCTCGACTGGCCAAGGATCATCACCTTGGCAGATTTATCGATCGAAAGCACAGCCTCGATATTTTTGTCCTCGTTGCGATCCAACACCCCCGGGTTTAGAATACTGATGACCATCCCTTCGGCCGTTTTCCACAAATCCTTGTGGGCCTGGGAGAACAGGAACAAACTGACCATTTTAATTTCCCCGTGCAGATCGCTCAACTTCCAGATTGAAAACTGGCCGCCCTTCGAGGTCGTTTTCGGAGGACTTTTGCTGAGGACCACTCCCGCCATGGCCCAGTCTTCCTTTAGGTTGCCATGCTCGATGTGGTGCTTGATTCTGCTCATGGGAACCGGTTTCCTACCTTGCATTCTCTCCTGAAGGACACTGCTCGAGATCAATGGATGCACCAAGCGGATGCCAAAGATGGGATCGGTATAAACGCTTTTCTGGAATACATCTGGAATTGTATTTCTGGAAACCGTGGGTGTAGGTTCAACCATCTCAGCTCCCGGAAAAGGTCGTACGTCTTCCGTTGGCTTTGGTTCCTTGGTTTTGGGTTTCGGTGTCTCCTTCTTCGGCAGTTTAGAAACTTCATCTTCAGCTTTTTTCAGCGCTCGATCGATAAAATTCGAAATTTGGAAATCAACTCTTTCCTCTTCCTTTTGTTTCAACAGTGCATTAATACCTCGTCCATACTCGTCGTACTTGCGTTCGAGAAAATTCCGCACTTCCTCATCGTCGGAAGAGTCCGTGTCACCACTATGTACCGCACTGGAAGGTTTTTTGCCGGTTTTCCCTTGCTTGTCCGTTTTTATGTTACTGCCTTCTGCCTCCTGCAAAAATGTTGAACCACTCAGTGAGAGTGAGGCAGTTTTACGGACGGGCTTTGCGGTTGATGAGCTGCTTCCTTCCTGGTTCGCTTTAACACCGGAACCAGTAGATGAAGGTACTATTTTCACACAGGATGTTTCTTCGGATTCCGCCGCTAGCAATAACTGCTCCAATTCGTCCATTTCAAGCGATGCTTGTTCTTCCTCGTTCTGACCGTTGGAGGACGACATTTTCACAATTAATGCGTCTCACTTAGGAATTTCTTGTACACTAAATTACTGTAATTATAGAGTATTTAAAAGCTAATCAAACAACCAACGAATACTTTCCACTACGCCCGAAATTTACCTGAGCAGTTCGTCAGAAAGTGTGTTTACATTTTGCGCGCCTTTTCAGAAACCAACCGATTAGACCGGTTCAAGTAACCATTCACATCTCCACTCGATACGGAGTTGCGTTACATTTGAAAACGGCGTATCCCCAGAACGCAAACATTATCAAAAGAAATGGGTACCCGAATAAAAACTAACCATACACGGAACCGCCAAACTACCCAAAATTGAGTTCTTTTGACGCAATCCCATAGTTCGGCCCAATAAGCCAAATTTGAGTAAATCGATTAAACTCACACTAGGTAAATTGCCTTCACCTCCAGCAAAAACATTTACTTAAGAGTAGGTAAATTCAATCCAAGACCCCCCCCCCGAGGGGGGCGACATATGCAGATTATCTCGATTTTAGACCATAACTAAATTATTTATGCATAATTTCAATAAAATTTGACGAATGAGCAATAATCGATTAAAATCGTCCATATCCGAGAAATCCGATAAAATCGATTTCAATTTTGGCATAATCATCGAATCGAATATAACCGATTCACATCTCTTAAGTGATAAGTGTCAAATTTCCTTGTTTTTTTTTGTTTTTTTTTGTTTACAAAAGTTGTGATTACAAGCTGGACTTTGGCCAGAGCGTACGGAGCTAGAACTTTGATTCCAGGAAAAGCGTCTGCTGGTGTCCTGGCCGGAAGATTGCGTGTCGACTAGTTCGACCAGGATCAATTATGAAATAATTATTTGGAAGTTTGGATGATTTGGAATCGACGATTCGAACATTCCGTTTGAAAAAGGATTCTATGAGGGTGCTGTACGACAGTATCTCAGCCGTCGTACTATTACCATGACCATCGAATATGAATTTCTCCGAGTTTGGCGGTTCATTAGAGATGAATAATAAAATCAAATTTGGGGCTTGTCCCGAGGCTATTATATTTTGAATTCTATGTTTCATTTAAAAAAAACTTAAACAAGGAAAACTACGAAATACATTTTATGTTTGTTCAAGAACTTAAGTGCCCGAGGATTGATTGGTGGTTTTGAGCTTCGTTGATGTTTGAACTGTGGCTTGTGTGGGTTTTTGAGCTCCAAGGCAGATCCGGTGCCAAGACCGAGGCCAGGACTGTTGATCTGGTAAGCTGTGTTCCCGAAAAGGAATCCGGTGCCAAAGTTTTAACAGCCTTTAAATTAATGTTCCCTTCAAAGACGAGGTGTTTCGACGTATGCCGGATTTGCCAATGTGTTCATGATTCTTCAGAAACTTGTCGTTGTGGCCGGTGCCGAAAAGTTTGGTTCCGGAAGCTCCCGTTTTTTGGCCAATCTTTATCAACGTATTTGGCGATGCCGTCCACTTGTACTGCACAGCTGTCCCATTTCCAGCTGCACAGCTGTCCCATTTCCAGCGCCGGATAGGAACGGGTGCCGGGTTTGGCTTCTCCATAAGTCCTTGTTCGAATAAACATTCTGCCAAAGTTTTAATTATATTAATAATTACGGTTATGATTAAAATATCTAACTTATTTTTTCAACTCACCTTTATTTTTCGACGAATTACGAATTCATTCGACAGAAGTTTTTGTTTTGATTACAGCTGATAAACGACGCCTGGAAGAGCTGTCAAGTTACGGCGTCGCGACGTCTCAACCGTTTGAGCGATTTCTACCGGTATTGAGCGGATATCGTCATTTTATCCGATTTTTTCAGATAATTTCGGATTTTGACCATTTTGTTGAGAATAAAAAGCGATGAAAATAATCCAAAATGGAAAAATGGGGGAAAATCCGATTAAATCGATTTAAAATCCAATGTAATGGAAGTAATGGTTGATAATTGGTAAAATCAAGAAAATCAAATATAATAACGCATTATCGCATGATAATTGATCCAAAATGGATTATTGTCGCCCCCCTCGTGATGCTTTATAACTTCTCCAAATTTGTGTGAACAAAACCCGAACATAGGTTGTACGTGAAAATAGTTCAAATGTTATTCAACATCATGCTGAATTAATTCGTCATAATGGTGTCTGTTAAATGAGTGATTGTTAGTTGGGCTACTTGGAATTTCCCCTGCAATATCTCTCCCGGGAATTTCCGAGCAATTCCTTCAATTCTGCAATCATTTTTTTTTTTTACAAACACTGTCTTGTATTTGTTGTGCTGGTAACAATGGTAACATCAGGTGAAAAATTTCGACAAATCTGGAGCAGTGAACTGAAATTTTAGGCAACTGTGATGCTGCAAGGGCTGTCGGCAAGAACCGTCAAAAATGAATCACCCTTCTTCACAGCGTAAAAAGCTGGATAGCCTAATCGATAGAGCTCATTTTTCTGAGTTTAACGTGATTTTATTGAATTCCAATAGCTTTGTTTTGAAGGTTAAAATAACAAAACAGTTTTTATTTTCGTGGATAGAATGACAGTTCAATCGATAAAGTGACAGTTCGCCCCGAACAAAAAAATTTCCTCATACAAACTATAAATGTATTTTAAAAATAGTTTTCGATTACCAAAAATGATGAAATTTTGGATTTCGACTAATTTTTGGACGGAGATTCCAATTATGCAAAAATCTGGATACCCCTAAAGAACCCAATTAAGTTGATTTTAATATGAAAGCGGCTACCGGTGAAATACAAGTAGCCCGCGGTAAATCCACTCTCTAAAGTGTCTCGAGTATACCTCGTTACCAGAGAAAATAGGTAGAGAAGCGAAGAGTGAACAGCCGCCTGAATGGCAACACTTTTTCTGTTTTGATTTCATCGCTCGGATGCTGGCAACTGCAGCAAAGCAGATTAATCCACCCATCGAAGGTAGTGCCTATCTCACATACCGCATTTGAAAACTATTTATACTATTGTTTTATTACCTAGACATTATCAAACTGATGTTCCAAAATGGAACAATTTTCATTAACTCAAGGAATCAATGTTGTTTGCACTGTCATCCATGATATTTGGAAACTTCGGTGAAAATATGTTCGAAACGAATGCAATACTTATCTATATTTAAGCGGCAATCGTCAAGGTTTGTTGATTTTGTTCATTAGGATACCAGTTTGACGGCTCGATAAGGTATTTTTGGCTTCACATTATTCGCTTCTCTACCTATCAGACCTCTGACACGGCCTATATCAATGCATTGGAATCATGGTAGACAGGATGTCCTGGGCGCTAATAAATAGCGCCCACTGTCAAATGCGAAAACATCAACATTTTTTTGTTTACCGTTTATTTTAAATTGTTGTTCACTTTTTGGAATCATTTTTTTCACCTGTTATGATCACAAAACACGTCAAACTCGCTTTAATATTAATGTACGGTAAGGGAACGTTCAAAAATTACGTCCAACATTTGGGGGAGGGGGGGGTCTAGAAAGTGTGACAGTACGTGTATTGGGTATAGGAAAATTGCGTGACAGAGGGGGGAGGGGGGTCTAGAAATCCCGAAAAACGATGGACGTAATATTTGAATATTTGAATCTTCCCTAAGAGGAGCATGCGATTAGTTGAATAAAGCAACCCAACAAACACGCATTGTGAATGTGATTTCGTGTATGGCTCACAACATCAAACAAAAACTGCGTTTGTTGATTACACGTTCGTTTTAATTTGCACGAATATGAGTATAAGGCAGTTAGATGTTGGCTACGATATATTTCATTCATGCCAGGGGCCTGCTACCTATAGAGAAAATATATTTTCTCTGCTCGTACCACCCCCTTGAACGCCAGAAATCACCAAAAAGCGGCTTTCAGTGTGACCTGGCTTATCTAGATCAAATTGAACCGGTTTAAAAGTGACAGCAGTTCTTCTGCGGATGTGTTGGTCGGAGGTTCTCTGTGTGTGTGTGTGTGTTTTTGTTAGCTTTTCCTCCGCGACCGCCGTCGCTTGTGTGTTCGTCAAGCGCCGCAGCGATAATTTTGACGGTCGTCTTCTCATCGTGTCGAGTCCGTCGTGCATGGCGTTTCTGCTGGTTTTGGAGGCAGTGTTTTGTGGCAAAAATCGCTGGTAAAAACTGTGCTTTTCGACGCAATTGTGGTACGATTCGATTCGTTACGCGTACGGTCGTATTTTCGCGAGTGAAGAAAGTGTTTTGGGTTTTGAATTTGAGGTAAATTCAGCACCAAAAACGTGCGTCAACATTCGGCCCTGAAATCGGCCGAGAGGAAAGGCGTTTCGATCGACGGCGGACTGTTTTTCTCCAGCATCAACACATCGGTGACCAGCAAGTTGAGCATTTTTCGGTGTTGTTACGGGGTAAGTTCGTGGTTTTGTGCAATTACAAAATGTGGATTACCTATTAATTCCTGATTATAAAAGCGTTGAACTACAACAAAAAGGTGCTTTGTTTTCCAATATTTTTATGGTCGATATGGAAATTAGCAAACAGAGTCGCATTCAGTCTTATCAATCGGAATCACAATATTCAGAGGGGTTATGTTTGTGCAGAATGGGGCCCTTGTTATGCTGGGTGAAGACTGATCCGTGAAATATTCAGCACCGGCAAAATTGGGTTTTCAAAATTTGAATTTAATGTTTAAAAAGTTACCTTCAAGTGGACCCTTTGAAGCTGCTGTGTAATCATTTAAGTACCGTTAGGTACGTAGTAGTACGTAGTTCTTGATAACAGCGTCAATGTCAGGCCAGTAGGTGAAGCTTCTCACTACAGATTTAATTCTCTGCATTCCAGACCAGCCAAGGGCTGAAAGTCTCTCAAATAAAGATAAATTAATCAATCAATCTCTGCATTCCGAGGTTCCATGCATGCAATTGTTTAAAGAACACTGCATTTTGTGATATGTCCTGTAACTTCCGAAATGAAAATGCTTTTCTTGTAGTTCATAAGTAGCAGTTGCTTTATTGGAAGCTGTGATCCAACATTTTGCAAAGACAGTGTTACTACTATACAATGCAGGAGCATGAGACATTTGCCTGTTTTGCACAACGATTCGCGTCATTTACCGGTTTTTGGTGCTATTGTCCAGTTGTTTCAAAGATGTTGCATAACGGATTGGAGAGTTGCTTCATTTCGTACTAAATCAGCCAATACAGGAAGGACTCATGCAGATTCGGCTTACATACTTTCAATGTTTGCTTCTAGCTGAACACTAGCTTAGTCCTCATCCAGTGAACAACCGTTATTTCCAGCGTTCGGACGTTTTCAGAACTTCTTCCAAGCTTCAGCAGCTGTGCAGTCTCAATTTTCAACCAAATAAACTCAAATTTGCGAGATGGTATAGAATCTAGTTACGAATCGAATTATTATTATTATTTATTTATTTTAAAGAGGTTTTAACAAATAGTCATTCGCCTCCGTAAAACTAAGAAAAAAGGAAAAGGAATATACTTAAATACTATTTAGTAATTTACATTTCTTGAGAAATTGAATTAGCTTTTCTTCGTTTGTTTCATTGTTGCTTAGGATATCGCTGATGTCTGTGTCTAGTTTGATTTCATCGAATCGAATGAGGGTTTGCATAGTTTGCGGGGATTAAAAAAATTAACTTATTTATTGCATAAGCTAAAAGTATACTACTAGGCAATACATTTATTTGTTCAACATCATTAAGACAAGACATAATCAACAATAGTACGCCACAATACTCGGTTTGTGGCTGCCGCTCTCCATCCTCGGTCGCGCCCAATGCTCGCCAAGTCACGCTCCACCTGGTCCGCCCATCGTGCTCTCTGCGATCCACGCCTTCTTGTGCAAATCGGATCAGTTGCAAACACCACTTTGCAGGGTTGTTGTCCGGCATTCTTGCAACATGCCCTGTCCACCGTATCCTTCCGGCTTTGGCCACCTTCTGGATGCTGCGTTCGCCGTAAAGTGCAGCGAGCTCGTTGTTCATCCTTCTCCGCCACACACCGTTCTCCTGCACACCGCCGAAGATCGTTCTTAGCACGCGTCGCTCGATAACTCCGAGTGCTTGTAGGTCCTCCTCGAGCATGGTCCATGTCTCGTGCCCGTATAGGATCACTGGTCTTATTAGCGTTTTGTACATGGTGCATTTGGTGCGTGGGTGAATCTTTTTCGACCGCAGTTTCTTCTGGAGCCCGTAGTAGGCCCGACTTCCGCTGATGATGCGCCTCCGAATTTCACGGCTCACGTTGTTGTCAGCCGTCAATAGACGGGGATACTTTCGAGGTGGTGGAGGAATTCGTCTAGTTTGTCACAGCTGCGCTCGCAGTATGAATGCTACTGAAGTTGTCTGTCGCGGTTTCTTCAATTGTGCGAACGTATCAGAGGAGTTGTACAATGAAGCTTTGAGAAAGCCCGCTTACTTCTGGATGTGTCCTGGCTGCCGTGAAATAATGGGCAATGCACGTTTTAAAAATGCTCTATCATCGATGAATGCTGCTACCATCGAAGTCAACGATACTTACCAGAAGCTGATCGAGGACATGAAGAGTGAGATAAAAGACAGCCTGATTGCCGAAATCAGACAGGAGATCAAAGGAGGGTTCAACATGTTATCTCCAGCGGTGCTATCTCCTCATCCTCGCTTCTTCAACTTTAATAATCAAAACCCACCGAAAAGAAGGCGTGACGACGAAGCTTCGACATCCGACCAACCCTCAAAAATTCTGCGTGGTGCTGGTCCATCCATAGCCAACGTTGCAGCTACTCGTGTGGATAGACCTGTAGACCAATTTTGGGTATATCTTAGCAAAATATCACCCGAAGTTTCTGAGACTGACGTAGTGAAACTCGTTAAAGATTGCCTCCATACTGATGAAGTTGCCGTTAAGTCGTTGATACCGAGAGGCCGGTCTCTGTCGACCCTATCTTTTATTTCATTCAAGGTAGGAGTCAGCCGTGAATTGGAAACAAAAGCCATGGATCCTATGTCGTGGCCACAAGGGATTGAATTTCGAGAATTCATCGAGGAGGAAGGACGAAGGCTACAGAATTTTTGGAAGCCGATGCCGAGTGTAGATTCGGGTTCGGTGCTCAGCTCGTAGAGCCCACCGCAGTTGATTCAATCAGTGCCTTCAATATGCTGCCACCGCAGCCTAATCCCGCTCAACCTCGTGAACAATTGACCGTATACTACCAAAACGTCCGGGGTTTGAGGACCAAAACAAGCACGCTTCTTCTTAAGTTGTCTTCCTGTGATTTTGACGTTATAGTGTTCACCGAGACGTGGCTTCACGCTGATATTGCGAATGCTAAACTGGCAAGTAACTACACTATTTACCGCTGTGACCGTAATCCTCGAACTAGTCAGCTTCGGCGTGGCGGCGGCGTGTTAATTGCTGTAAAATCGGAACTCAACTGTAAAGCTGTTCGTCTAGTAGACTGTGAGAGTCTCGAGCAAACTGCCGTGGAAATAATGCTCCCATATCATTCCATTTTCGTCTGTTCCGTCTATATCCGTCCTGTAAGCCATCCTGACAAGTATACCAAGCACGCTGAATCCGTACAACAGCTTCTTGACATGGCAGCCCCTTGCGATACGATAATCGTCATGGGCGATTACAACTTGCCTGATCTAGTCTGGGATTTTGATGAGGATGTGAATGGGTTCTTGCCAATCAACGCGTCTACCGACCAAGAGCTAGCCGTAGTCGAGTCTTTGCTCTCTAAAGGGCTCAAGCAAATCAACGATCTGGTCAACGAGAACGGCAAGCTGCTCGACCTTGTTCTTGTGAGCGACGCGGACTAAATGGTACTATTTGAATCGCCGTCTGCTATGCTGAAAGTCGACCCGCATCATAAGCCGCTAGTGTTAAGATTTGACATCCGATCTGCTAAACATTCATCTTCGTCCAATTCAACCCGCAGTGAGTATAATTTTGCAAGGTGTGATTTCGACCTCGTGAACGCGAAATTGGATGCGTTGGATTGGTCGCAGCTACTCGACCTGCCAACTGTTGATGCAGCCGTATCCGCTTTTTATGATAACATTTATCAAGTAATAGATGCGACTGTTCCTCTGAAAACCCGCACACCTACCACAGTTTTCAAACAACCGTGGTGGACTCCGCAACTACGCAACTTGCGTAACCGTCTGCGTAAGGCACGAAAACGATATTTTCGCTGCCGGTCTCCAGAAAACAAGTATGCTGTTCAAATTGCAGAAGCTGAATACGAAAGCCTATGTGAAGTTCAGTTTCAGGAATATGTGGGTAATCTCCAAGCTGATCTCAAAGAAAATCCGTCGTCTTTTTGGTCGTATGTAAATGCTCGTAAACGATCCGCAGGCATTCCAGCAGATTTGACCTATGGTGATCAGAGTTCGTCCACCGATGCTACTTCCGCTAAACTTTTTGCTGATTTCTTTAAAAGCGTATTTGAGCCCAGTCAAACTCTTCCGTCGCAGCAGTATATCGACCAGCTACCTAGTTACAACATCCGTTTGCCTCAGTCCGATTTCAGCCTGGATACTGTATACAGTGCCCTCTGTGCAGTCGATGCTTCGAAAGGACCTGGACCAGACCGTATACCGCCATCTTTCGTTAAAACCTGCGCAGCATCATTGGCCTCGCCCGTCATGTTTGTTTTCAACCGTTCGCTTAAGGAAGGTATTTTTCCAGATGCCTGGAAACTCGCGTCCATTGCACCGATTTTCAAGTCTGGAAATATTCATGTGGTTGATAATTACCGCCCAATCTCGATTCTGAACTTCTTGGCCAAAGTTTTGGAAGGTCTGCTACATGACTTCAGTAACAAATTTTGAAAACGACGTATAATCAATGGTGTAGCATTGATTATACGTCGTTTTCAAAATTTGTTACGGACTTGGTGTACCCAGTAGTTAAACCTGCGATATCGAAATTTCAGCATGGATTACCCTCCCCATGGATATTCGATCTTGACGCGATGGGAGGGCTTAACCCATTAGCACTTTGTGCGCCAATTTATTCAGTTCTGATTCAGCCTTAAGATAGATGTGAATCTGGTTTAAGAGCTGAGCAGAGGTGAAAAAATCGGCCGTAAATGCTAATGGGACCAGAGGAGTATCCGCAGTGAGCCTATCACAATTTCCAAAGCAATGTCATAGTTCAGCTTGCATAGACCCAATATTTTAGGAATTTGCAGTTAGATTTTGAGGAACGTTACGTAAAATTGGGTGTGGGTGGTATCTGCGTTACACTTACTACTCATCATTATTGCTTTAGGAATCTAGAAGACAATTGGCGCTAGAAACTGCACTACCATTTGAGCCTAGACAAAAGTAGATAGTAATAGGAAACTATGGACAGGATAACAGTATTAACATGGATTTTTTTTTCATTATTATTTATACATATCTTCCAAACGGGTGCATAGAGATTGGAACCGTTTGAGCAGGAGCTCCTATTTCGAGTGTTAGTAATACCACGTAATACGTTTGTACAGGTCGGACTCAATTGTCCGGAGTCGGGTTCTGAAGCTTCGGAAACGTGTGTCTGGGGAACGAAATGTTGTATGTATAAAGCTAAAATTTTGACATTTTGTCAAGCTAATTTTGATTAGTAGCCAGTAAATATTACAGCTTTGTACATCATTCCGTTTGCCAGATGTGGTTTTAGGAGGCTTCAGAGTTTGAATCCGGATAGTCGAGTCCGACCTGTACTGTATTTTCTATAATTTTCAACGTAATAGCCATCCGAAAGACCATACGTGTTTTTGATTATCTCCTAGATCTTATTGTGGCATAACGTAACAGGTAGGAATTAGGATATAAAAACGTTAATGACATGCCAGGATTACAACACATTTTATTAAATTGGGATTTGAATTTTCTTGGGTCTAGAAAAGAAGGTTTAGTCTTTGAATTTTCATTTTTTTTTAATTTTTAAATTTAGACAGCTAAAATGATTTGATTGTTTTGTTATTTATGTATTTTCAAGTCAAAATTGATTTGCATATTTTTCATCTAAAGATAACCAATCAAACCCTTCCCTTCCCACGACTTTAAGCGACTATTTCTTTGCCAAAAAAGCGTTTCCGAAAGAAGCGCTTGAACAAAAAATATTGCAAATTGGCTGAATTTTTCGACATCAATGAACTTTGTTTTGTTGTAAACCAATAGGTCCTTGATTGTTTATCAATAGTTTTACTATTGAAACAACTAGTTAGTAGTTGGGTAAAAACTTATGAGGTTACAGTCATATTCTAAAAATTATTGCATCATATTTATCTAATTCCGTTTGTCCAGATTTCGTCGAAAATCGATGGTGCTCTCTAGCTAGAACAACCATGGGAAGTGGAGGGTTAAACCCATGTTTCATTGAATTTCGCCGTATTATTTGCATAATTGTGTCAAGTCCACTCCAATTCCTTCCCCCAACCCATACCATTACCCCTCCGATGGTGTTCATGTGGTCCGCACGGACTATTACGGCCATTACCTCTCCTTGATCTTCGGCTTTGGATTGACTTGCGCTCTTATTGCCCCACCAAATGCTGCAAAATGAAAATGAAAATGAAAATGATATCGAAATTTCAGCATGGATTCGTGAAAAAACGCTCGACCATATCGAACTTAATGGCATTCACCAGCACCGCTACCAACACCATCGAGAAGCGGCATCAAGTTGATACTATTTATGTTGACTTCTCCAAGGCTTTTGACAAGGTTCCACACGATCTCGCCGTCGCAAAGCTGAGCCGACTAGGGCTTCCTTCATGGATAGTCACCTGGATTGATTCGTATCTGTCCTCCAGAAAGGCCTTTGTCAAGATCCGCAATACCAGATCCGACGTTTTTGGTATTCCTTCGGGTGTACCACAAGGAAGCCTCTTAGGGCCTCTAATTTTCATTCTATTTATGAATGACGTGTGTGACCATTTGTGTTCCTGCAAGCTGTTGTATGCTGATGATCTAAAAATTTATCGCATAGTCAAATCAGTGCTAGATTGCTGTGCTCTTCAGTCTGATATTGACAGATTGACATCGTGGTGTCGAATGAATGGAATGCAGGCAAATCCATCAAAATGCAAAGTCATCACCTACACCCGAAAGCATGAACCGATACGGTTTGAGTACTCGATGGACTCTGCGATGCTGCAGAGAGTTTACTCCATTAAGGACCTTGGAATAACTCTAGATAGCAAACTGAAGTTTAATGAGCACAAGACCATTGCGAAGGCCAATTCAATGCTTGGCTTCTTGCGCCGTAATACCGCTGATTTCGATGACATCTACGCCCTAAAAGCATTGTATTGCTCGCTGGTTCGCAGCGGCCTTGAATATGGAGTTCAAATGTGGCCCCGTATCGCGGTGTTCACGAACTACGAATCGAAAATGTTCAGAAACGGTTCGTCCGATTTGCATTACGCCGACTGCCCTGGATTGATGCCCGAAACCTACCACCGTATGAACACAGGTGCGCTCTAATTGGACTGCAGACTCTAATGGAACGACAAACTTTCCTGCGGAGAATGTTTATTTTTGACATGCTGACCAACCGCATCGACTGTAGCTGCTTGCTCCAAAGAATCAGTTTCCGTGCACCCAACCGACAACTCCGCGTTGCTAGCCTTTAGTGGATTCCCGGACATAGAACTGATTATGGACGTAATAATCCTCTGGACAGGTCTTGTGAATTATTTAATGCTGTTTATGACGAATTTGATTTTAATGTTAGTAGAATAGAGTTTAAAAATAGGATTAAGTATCGGTCTGAGTAGTTTCTAACTAAAGACGGCAAATAAATAAATAAACCTCGGATCCTTGCTGACGGGCCGTCAGCAAGGATCCGAGGTAGACGAATTCCTCCACCACCTCGAAAGTATCCTCGTCTATCGTAACATTACTACCCAGACGGATCCGGTCGTATACGGTTCCGCCTACCAGCATGTACTTTGTTTTTGAGGCATTCACCCCCAAGTCGACCTTTGCTGCTTCGCGTTTCAGGCGGGTGTACAGCTCTGCCACCGTTCCAAATGTTCTAGCGATAATGTCCATGTCGTCCGCTAAGCACACAAATTGACCGGATTTTGTGAAAATCGTTCCCCGGCTGTTGAGCCCGGC
This sequence comes from Aedes albopictus, assembly GCF_035046485.1. Classification (NCBI taxonomy): domain Eukaryota; kingdom Metazoa; phylum Arthropoda; class Insecta; order Diptera; family Culicidae; genus Aedes; species Aedes albopictus. The sequence goes on from NC_085137.1 coordinate 213,975,888, forward strand.
TCGTCGCATCACACCTTCCAGAGCGATGTTGAATAGTAGGCATGAGAGTCCATCACCTTGTCGCAGTCCCCGGCGAAATTCGAATGAACTGGATAGTTCACCCAAACCCTTACGCAGTTTTGCACACCGTCCATCGTTGCTTTAATCAGTCTAGTCAGCTTCCCAGGAAAGCCGTTTTCGTCCATGATTCTCCAAAGCTCTGCGCGGTTGATATTGTCGTATGCCGCTTTGAAGTCGATGAACAGGTGATGCGTTGGGACCTGGTATTCACGGCATTATTCTGGAGAATTTGCCGTACGGTAAAGATCTGGTCCGTTGTCGACCGGCGTTGATGAAGCCGGCTTGATAACTTCCCACGAATTCATTCGTTTTAGGTGACAGACGACGGAAGATGATTTGAGATAGCACTTTGTAGGCAGCATTCAAAATAGTAATCGCCCTGAAGTTCTCACATTCCAAATGGTCGCCTTTCTTGTGAATGGGGCAGATTACCCCTTCCTTCCACTCCTCCGGTAGCTGTTCGGTTTCCCAGATCCTGACTATCAGCCGATGCAGACAGGTGGCCAACTTTTCTGGGCCCATCTTGATGAGTTCAGCTGCGATACCATCCTTACCAGCTGCTTTGTTGGTTTTGAGCTGGTGAATGGCATCCTTAACTTCCCTCAGCGTGGGAGTTGGTTCATTTCCGTCCTCCGCTGCACTGGCGTCGTCGTTTCTTCCGTTGCCGTGGGCTCCCGTGCCTACGTTCGCCACGCCGTTCAGGTGCTGATCGAAGTGCTGCTTCCACCTTTCGATCACCTCACGTCCGTCCGTCAAGAGGCCTCCGTCTTTATCCCTGCATATTTCGGCTCGCGGCACGAAGCCGTTGCGGGATGCGTTGAGCTTCTGATAGAACTTCCGTGTTTCTTGGGAACGGCACAGCAGTTCCATTTCTTCACACTCCGCTTGTTCCAGGCGGCGCTTTTTCTCCTGAAAGAGGCGGGTCTGCTGTTTCCGCTTCTGTTTGTAACGTTCCTCGTTCCGTCGGGTTCCTTGCTGCAGCATTACTACCTTCGCTGCGTTCTTCTCCTCCAAAACCGTTCTGCACTCTTCGTCGAACCATTCGTTCCGTCAATTCCGTTCCACGTACCCGATGCTGCTCTCTGCTGCGTCGTTGATGGCTGCTTTCACTGTACTCCAGCAGTCCTCTAGAGGGGCCACATCAAGTTCGCCCTCATATGGCAACGCGGCCTCGAGATTCTGCGCGTATGCTGCGGCGACATCCGGTTGCTTCAGTCGCTCTAGGTTGTACCGTGGCGGTCGCCGGTACCGTACATTGTTGATGACGGAGAGTTTTGGGCGCAGTTTGACCATCACCAGAAAGTGGTCGGAGTCGATATTGGCGCCACGATAGGTCCTGACGTCGATTATGTCGGAGAAGTGCCGTCCGTCAATCAGAACGTGGTCGATTTGTGATTCCGTCTGCTGTGGTGATCTCCAGGTGTAATGATAAGGGAGGCTGTATTGGAAAAAGGTGCTACGTATGGGCATATTTTTGGAGGCGGCGAAATCAATGAGTCGTAGGCCGTTTTCGTTTGTCTGCTGGTGGGTGCTGAACTTACCAATCGTCGGTCTGAATTCCTCCTCCTGGCCTACCTGAGCGTTCAAATCTCCTATTCTATGATGATCTTGACGTCGTGGCTTGGGTAGCGATCGTACTCGCGTTTGAGCTGCGCGTAAAATGCGTCCTTGTCATCATCAGTACTTCCGGAGTGTGGGCTGTGCACGTTTATTATGCTGAAGTTGAAGAATCAACCCTTGATTCTCAACCTGCACATTCTTTCGTCGATCGGCCACCAACCGATCACGCGCCTCTGCATATCACCCATCACGATGAAAGCTGTTCCCAGCTCGCGTGTGTTGCCGCAGCTCTGGTAGATGGTATGATTACCTCTAAACGTTCGCACCATGGATCCTGTCCAACACACCTCCTGCAGCGCTACGATGCCGAACCCGCGGTCCTTCAGTAGATCGGCGAGTATGCGGGTGCTCCCAAGTTGAGAGATCGGCAGTTCCACGTACCGAGTTTCCAATCGCAAGTCCTTTTTGTTCGCTGGGGTCGTTGCCGTTGGTCTCGGTTCGTATTATTCTGTTGCTGATTTTCCGTTACAATTTTTTTTACGGATGGCTCGTAGGGCCTGACACCAACCCCCTACTTTCCGGGGGACCATAGTGCACAGTTGAGCTTAGAGTCCTTCTCTGGCACTCGGACGCAGATCAGCCGTCCCTACCATGGGGATCAGGCGCTGTTGTGAGCCGCTCCTCCTCTGCGGCAATTCTGCAAAGTGACGTAAGCGACATTGATAGTGTTCGCTCATTTTTTGGTTATTATGCATACAACTCTTGCTCATCCTTTAAGTTTCTTTCCGCAGATGATAGATTATGACTAGATCTTGCATTCTAATACAGTAGAAATACCGCAATGTTAATTTTACACCAGATATTATATATAATATACCAAAAATTATCGAAATTTTGAATGGCGCTTACGTCACTTTGCAGAATTGCGGCAGTCCTGGAGAACAGACGCTCAGGTTTCCGAAGCAAACCCCGTTTTCCCTGTCAGCCTACGACCAAAGTTCCCACCGGGGTTGGTTACCCGATCTTCCCTAAGGTTGTCCCTAAGGTAAGGTTGCCCATAGTTTCCGACCGGTACCGCGAGGAGATAGGAATAGGAGTTGCTGGGCAGAGGCTAGTGGATCACAATGGGATCTGAATTGCGCATCATACCCAGCCTTTACCGTGCCTGTTGGTGTGTTGGTCATATTTTCTTTAAATAAAGCAATTAAAATCAACCGACAAATTAATAGTGGGAAGGAGATTTGCAGCACTTAATTGTGCTGATAGATTCGAAGCTAACGTGCGAACACCTAAACGCATTGTTGACGTCAATGCGTTCGACGTAATATTTTAGACAAAAACTGACTGCTTTTTATTAACTGAACAATGTTACTTGTGGACATAGTTGACCCGTGCATGCCCGTGATGCGACGCCGTGTATTGCTAGGGTCTAGGAGTAAAACGTGTTTGATATAAAGGTTCATCAGTTTTGAAACTAGTGTTGAGGTCAATGAGCTTGAACAATTTGAACAAAAATTACTGATCTTGTACCGACTTTTCGAACCCTCTAAGCAGAATACTCTCTTCGAATGAGTGTAATCAGTTTCGTACCTTTTAATTCCACCCTATGTTGCTTATCCTTTGACAGATACGCGTATTTCGACTACCACTTGTAATCTTCCTCAGTGTCAGTTATCCACTGGCACTGGTGGATAACTGACACTGAGGAAGATTACAAGTGGTAGTCGAAATACGCGTATCTGTCAAAGGATAAGCAACATAGGGCGGAATTAAAAGGTACGAAACTGATTACTCATTCGAAAAAAAAATTACTGCTTTTTTTAACAAAAAATGACGCATAAGCTTACTGACCAACAATTACTAACATAATGAAAATAACTTTTTGACATAACACTTTAATAGAGTAGAAATTACATTTTTCGTTTGACAAGACAATTCGCAAAGCAGTAACACTATCTAAATTGACGAGAACCTAACTGGCTACATAGACCTTATTATAAAAACAAACTTTCATACTTTCTACCGTAACCATCCGGATCAGTTTGCAACAGTGTCTTCATGGATTCCACCCCATCCGTGCACACACTTAAATTAAATCGCCGACCTCAGCAAACGGATTGCTGAGAATCCAACAACCGAGAATTCGGTAATAATTTTTACTGAATCTTGGTAAATTTTTTGCCGAGATGTCGTTAAAACTTTTCCGAGATCTCGGTAATCCAACTTTTTACCGAGATCTTGGCAAAGTTCACCGAGACTCGGTAATGGTTTGCCGAAATCTCGGTAAAATTTTTACCGAGAATCAGTAAATATTTTACCGAGATATCAGCTGTTGGATTCTCGGTAAACCGTTTACCGAGATCAATTTCTGAATTTAAGTGTGCACGTCTGGTAAACTGCTTCAGAAGGATTATGTTCTTTCCTATCCAAGGCCTAGTTTAGAGGTTTCAGCGCTATTCAGCGATTGGTTAGTAACCTTTCAAAAAGAAAAAAAATCGGAATCAGTTAGAAAAAATCGAAGATAATCCATGAACATTTTCCAAGTAAGATATCTTGAAAAATTGTCATGTAAACAGCCGCAAAATGTCCTTGAGCAAAATTTGGGATGAAACCTCGGAAGAGTTCTGCAAGAAATCTCTGGAAGAACTTCGGGAGAGTTCCAGTTCTACTTTCAGGAAGTCTGATTAATATATCTAAAATAATTCCCATGACCAATAAAAAAAAACATTGTTGACGCCAATAAGTTTTAACATTTTGAACGAAAATGACAGTAGTTTTCATAAAAACCAACCAAAATTAATACATAAGTACATTTAACAGCAATTATTAAAATAATGGACATAACTATCTCATGAACCATACACAATATTCAAAAACTACACTTTTTAATACCATGCCATGCCATGCCCTAGTACCATGTGCCTCTTAATACACCCGACTATTTTTTTTTCACGGGTAGGGTTTTTGCTATAACTCGGTCAATTTTGATCGAATTTACTTCATTTTTTATTGTTGATACATTTAACGAAAAGTTACAGTTTGTTTAAAAGTGAAAATTTTGCATGTCGCAATCATTTTGTCTATCCCCTGTAGTAAAGTCATAGATATACACGCAGAAAAAAGTTTTTTAAATTCAATCATATTCTGTATCGAAAACAACAATAAAAATTCTTATTTCCCGGCTAATAATTTTTCTTTTTGAATTCAACAAAAAATCTTTTTTGGATTCTAAAAAATAATTGTTGTTTTTAAAATCAACAACAAACACGGAACGACAATTTATTTTGTTGAATTTACAATGAAAATCTTTGTTTATAAAAAAAGCCTTTTTTGAACCAAAAACTTAAAGCGTTGATTAAAAAAAAATGTTTTTTTGATTCAAAAAAGATATTTTAAAAACAAAAATATATATTTTTTTTGTTTTTTTTTGTAGATTAAAAAAAAAACTTTTTATGCTGACCGCAATCGCATCTAATTCCAATCACTGCGATATGGTCCCGAATTTCATTTTCACCATTCATTTTGAATGCGAACGAAATTAGGAACCGCAACGAAGTGATATGAAATTAGATGCGACTGCGGTATTATGTTGAACTTTATGAAATAGAATAGAAACAAAGTAGATACATTTTTTTAAATGTTTATTTACAGGTTTAGGATAAGTTTTTTTTTTAGTTTCAGTCGTTCCTTCCAAAAATGGTTTACACATGGGATTTCGGAGCCTATTTTAGAAAAAAAAAAAAACATTTATAAATTACCTCTGGCTCGCCTGGGAATAGCCTCCCGAGTTCCGATGCCCTCTGAGGCAACTCCGTTGGTGTTAGCTTTCCAAATCGGTCCTTAAAATCGTCGATTACTAGATGAATGTCTGCTTTTGGCACATTTGCAGGAGAATTGGGCCTATCGATGATGAATTAAGCAGATAACTTGCGGTGCAAGCTTCTCTAGCGTTATGAATGTGTCCTTTCTCCGGCTGTACTGAGGCCGTCGGACAGTCCGGCGATAACGGCGGTAATCCCTACGGAACATGAAAAGACATTACGATTATTGACAAAAGTGTGGATTTTAATAAACTGGAACCTGAGCAGCTCTCCAGTTATTCAACTCCTCCATTTCCTTCCGCTCGATGATCTGCAGGGTTTCAATCGTGTATTGATTCTCTGCAAAAATAGTAAACAATTCACTTTAGCGCACAGCCAAATGTAGGATAAATATCTTACCCAAAAAATCATTAACAATTTCCTCAGAGACCGAAACTAATCAGTAAGTCCACTACCGCGTCACTAATTTCTTCGATTTCCAAAACAACCACTTCTTCTGATGACGCCATTTTGAGTTTTGGAAGAAATCTAGATGGATCCAAAAATGCTGCGTATACACCTGGAAAACAACACGCATACATTCACAGATTACGCTTGTAAAGGTATTTTTTTGGAATCAAAAAAAATATTTTTTAAATCGACAAAACACAATTTTACAGTCTACACATTTTTTTTTTTTTTTGAATCTAAAAAACATGGACTTTCAATTTTTTGCAGTCAAAACAAAAAACAAAATATTTGCTGCAACAAAATTATATATTTGAAGTTGAAATTTTTTTCTTTAGAATTAAAAATTATTTCAATAATTTTTTTTTTTTGGTTCAAAAAGGTCTCTTTTCTCTGCGTGTAGATATATGGGTTTCGAGTTGTATCAAGGTTTGTCAAGCAATAATGTTCAACTAAAGATAAAATTATAAAATCGGTGCACTTCCACTGCGAGCCCAACACGTTAATTTTTAAACTTCATTTTCATTTCATCCTTCGTTAATGTCAATGGCAGTGGACAAACGAATCTGGGTTATGCACGTACACCGACGTAGTATAACAAAATAAATACAAAGTAATCTGAAGAATGGCATAGTAGCTACAACACACAAGACAGATGTAGCGTAATGCACCGATTGCACCTCGCACGTAAATATAACAAGCAAGCACAACCAACACTAACGTCATTTATTTATCTATCGGGAATTGTCAACCCCGGTCCCGACTAACTCGCTGCATGCAGAACGTGACAGAAAGGGAAGATGACATGCAATAAGGATTGACGATGCGGGATGTCACTGTTTGACTATGGGCCAAAGCCTTGTTTTTATTAAGGTTAGCAAATTTTCCCTCTAAAGCCAATAACATTAAATATCTGAATGACGAAATTTGTTATTGGTTGGTTGGGAAAAAGATATAAAAGAAAAAAATATTGACTGACTGTACCGGAAAATACCTAACTCAATAAAAACTAATTTAATCATCATTAGGACAAACCAAGATCAACATATTTGCAAATGAAACAGTTACAGGGCTGTTACAGGTGACGCGGATTTTGCGTTTTTCGCGGTTTTTGCGTTTCGCGCGGATTTCGCGCGTTTTTGCTAAATTTGGCGCGGATTTTGCGGATACGGTTTTAAATGCACTTACATTAAACACTTAGAGATGGAGCTTAACATAATCAGAAAAAAACGAACATTTTCAAATTAAAGTTATGGAATTTTGGTTTAAGTAAAAACCAATATCAATAGTCCCTAGCTTGGAGTGCTGGATAAGTTGCACTGCACTAAACGCTCAATTTGTTAAAACTGAGAATCAAACTCTTGAGGTCATTTCTGCCTTGACCCCGAGATCAATTTTTGGTTAACATTTTGGATAGATTTTAAATTTTGAATGTAGCTTATTGGGTAATTGGCTCTGACGGCAGCAAAAATGCACTCACTCCAATGGGAAATCCCATTTGTATCTGTCATCGTGTGAAAACCAAATCGACCACGTTCTAATCGATGGTAAATTCTTCTCGGATATAATCAACGTCCGCACATACCGCAGTGCGAATATAGATTCGGATCACTACTCCCGGGCAAAGTCTGATAGCAAATTGAAAACTAATTTTGCAGAACTCAGTCTTCCGGATGAAGAAGCGCCAGCAGGAAGAACGAGATCGCGAAGCGATGGAAGAGCTGTACCGCGCTAAGGACACACGAAAGTTCTACGAGAAGCTGAACCGCTCGCGCAGAGGCTTTGTGCCACAAGCCGACATGTGCCGAGATAATCACGGGAATATTCTCACGAGCGAGCGTGAGGTGGTCGAGAGGTGGCGGCAGCATTACGATGAGCACCTTAATGGCGACGTTGCAAGTACCGAAGGTGGCGTGGTAACAGATCTAGGAGTATGTGCACAGGACGAAAGACTTCCGGCCCCTGAACTTCAAGAGATTGAGGAGGAGGTTGGCCGGTTGAAAAACAACAAAGCCGCTGGAGCAGATCAACTACCAAGCGAGCTTCTAAAATACGGTGGAGAAGCACTGGTGAGAGCACTACACTGGGTCATTACCAAGATTTGGGAGGAGGAAGTATTACCGGAGGAATGGATGGAAGGTATCGTGTGTCCCATCTACAAAAAGGCGACAAGTTGGATTGCGGAAACTACCGCGCGATCACACTACTGAGCGCTGCCTACAAGATACTCTCCCAAATTTTATGCCGCCGTCTATCACCGATTGCAAGAGAGTTCGTGGGGCAATATCAGGCTGGATTCATGGGTGAACGCGCTACAACGGACCAGATGTTCGCCATCCGCCAGGTGTTGCAGAAATGCCGCGAATACAACGTGCCCACACATCACTTGTTCATCGATTTCAAATCAGCGTATGATACAATCGATCGAGAACAGCTATGGCAGATTATGCACGAATACGGATTCCCGGATAAACTGATACGGTTGATCAAGGCGACGATGGATCGAGTGATGTGCGTAGTTCGAGTATCAGGGACACTCTCGAGTCCCTTCGAATCTCGCAGAGGGTTACGGCAAGGTGATGGTCTTTCGTGCTTGCTGTTCAACATTGCTTTGGAGGGTGTAATAAGAAGAGCGGGGATAAACACGAGTGGGACGATTTTCACGAAGTCCATTCAGCTGCTTGGTTTCGCCGATGATATTGATATTATTGCTCGTAAATTTGAGACGATGGCGGAAACGTACATCCGACTAAAGAGGGAAGCCAGGCGAATCGGATTAGTCATTAATGTGTCGAAGACAAAGTACATGATGGCAAAGGGCTCCAGGGAGGAATCACCGCGCCCGCCACCCCGAATTCATATCGACGGTGATGAAATCGAGGCGGTTGAAGAATTCGTGTACTTGGGCTCACTGGTGACCGACGACAACGACACCAGCAGAGGAATTCAGAGGCGCATTGTGGCAGGAAATCGTTCTTTGGACTCCGCAGAACTCTACGATCGAATAAAGTTCGCCGTAACACGAAGTTAACCATCTACAAAACGTTGATTAGACCGGTCGTCCTCTATGGGCACGAAACATGGACCCTACGTGCAGAGGACCAACGCGCTCTTGGAGTTTTCGAACGGAAGGTGTTGCGTACCATCTACGGCGGAGTGCAGATGGAAGACGGGACTTGGAGAAGGCGAATGAACCACGAGCTGCATCAGCTGCTGGGAGAACCAACCATCGTCCATACCGCGAAAATCGAGAGGCTACGGTGGGCGGGTCACGTCATCAGGATGTCGGATAGCAACCCGACTAAAATGGTTCTCGAGAGTCATCCGACCGGTACAAGAAGACGTGGAGCGCAGCGAGCTAGGTGGGTCGACCAAGTGGAGGACGATCTGCGGACCCTACGCAGAGTGCGGAACTGGAGACAAACAGTCATGGACCGAGTGGAATGGAGGCGGCTACTATGTACAGCAGAGGCCACCCCGGCCTTAGCCTGACCGGTAAGGTAAGGTAAGATCTGTCATCGTGTGCGTGAAGAAGTATAAACAAACGTGTTTTGTCTCGTTTTTTCTCACGTTTGCCATACGACTCCCGCCAGGCGGCAGCACTGCGGCGCTGTCAGGGCCTATACCTGAAGTTCAATAAACACTAACTCATGGCAAGATTTCTGAAATTTATTGGTTATTCTTTTTTTATGAAATTTGCAAAAAGACATCTACCAGATTGTTTTGAAAAACATTTGGTTGAATTTTGTAGTCAAATTCAACAGAATCTTATATTTTAACCCTTAAAGGCGCACGACAATAAAAAACTGATTTAAAAAATAAATTAATAATTAATAATAAAAGTGAAGGTCAATTATTTTGGAGCGTTTTTAGGTATGTTGTTTTAAAACAACATTGCGCATTTAAGGGTTAATGATTTTATGATTGCATTCTTAGAGAATTCCATAAAAAAGGCTTTTGAAAAACTTTGGATAAAGTATTATTTATAAGAAATTTCTAGTGTTTTTTTTTTAACATACATGGATGAATTTATAAATGACGGAATTGACGAAATTTCTGATACAGGCATTAGTGGAGCTTCTGTCGAATCGATTTTTTTTCTTCTAAAAACTCTCTGAAATTATTATAAAATTACGTAAACTTTTGTAGCCATGGTAAAATTTCTCTTTGATTTCCAATCAGACCAATAGTAAAGAAACGATTTGAGGGCACAGGTATTAAAGGGTTTCGTGGTAGAATTTTCGGCGATTTTTTTTTGCAGAACATTCGAAGAAATTTTTGAAGCTTTTGTAATTTTAAGACTGAAGACATTCTTGCTGAAATCTTCACTGAATTTCCAAGGGTGTAGCGTGGCCAGGAACTCATAAATTTCTAATGATTTTTTCTACATATCTTTCAGAGCCTTTGCCGGACATATTTATGAAATGCTTCCTTTTTCATAAATATCTCCCTTAGGAATAAAATGTAATGGGAATTTAATAAAAAAAATGGCACAAGTATTACTTCACTTTAATCCTCACAAAATAAGTTATTGCAGAAAGTAATTTAGGAATTTCTTAAAACGTTTTTGAAAATTTTCTTTCAATTCTCACAAACGATCCCTAGTGACTACCCCAGATTAGGATTTCTACCATAATGTTGGTTACACATTATTTCAAACGCTTCGCCAAGGAATGTTCCTTTTTCAGGACTTTCAAGAAACATAAAATTCCATTCTCGTAAAAAAGTTGAAATCCTGATTGATAAGCAATCAATGAACTGTTGATCCAAAACTTTTCATTCCAATTAAAAAAGCTAGCAGGTTTACCGTATTTTTAAATTCTTGTTTAATATAGAATCATCTAAAATCATGGATTAGTTAAGGTTAAAAATAAATTTATCAATAGAAATGCTCTTTATCTGGAGAGCAACAACACTCATGAACAAGTTTTTTTTTGAAAAAACGGGCTTTTTTTGAATTTGAGTCATTAAAATCATATATTTTGTACTGGCGCGGATTTCATTATCTCAGCGCGGATTTCAAATGGCTTAGCGCGGATTTTGCGGTTTACAAATCGACACTTTTGTAACAGCCCTGCAGTTATTAATGAGTTATTGAGAACAAAGTAAGTACCGTGAGGTCGCTCATCAGGTTCATCGCTCATTTAACGGCATTTTTGTAAAGTTTGGGACATTAAAAATCGACGTTGGCGAAAATTGCACATTAATTTTCGTGAACTACTTAATAATTATGTTGTTATTATAGAAAAAAATATAAAACGATCGTAAAATATGTTCACAATCGAAAAAATTAAAATTAAAATGTGTTATCTCTTGGCTCCTATTACCGCTCATGCATCCATTCACCGCTCATAATGGATTCATTCACCGCTCACTGGATTATATTTTCAGGAAGCCACATAAACTATTCATTTATAAAAACCAAATAACTTTTATTTACCATAATATTGATGATTCATGATGTTCAGTTCATCCTGTTTTGACAAAATAGGTTTTTTAACGGTTATTACTGTCACAGATAAACAGACGTAACACTCTGATAATTCTCATCGTACACCGATTTAACGGTCTTTTTCAAAATTTGATAGTTGGCCAACTGCCCAACCGTGGCGCTCGCATAGTTTTTGTTCGAGTTTGACGTTTGCTCACTACCGCCACCTAGTTGGTGGTCGGCCAAACATAGTCATCTTAGCATTGGGCGAATATGTTTCCGTGACTGATTTGAATCGAAAAATGTTCAAAGTGTTACATCTGTTTGTCTGTGTTACTGTGTTATACCTGATGGATATTTCTACCGCTGTCTGCTTTGAACAGTTCCCATGTTTGGGAATTCGAGGAACCATGTAGATTTTCAGGGTGTCGAAATGTCCAGTTTTTAACTAAACTTTTGGAAAAATTCCTAAACTCGTTTCGAAAGCACTTTTTAAAATTATTGCTTTGAAGGAATTTTTAACGATATTTCTAGCCAAATTCGATATTGAATTCAAAGAATTGCTTCCTGTAATTTCCAAAGCCATCATAGTTATAATTTTGAATAGCGGCATTTTCAATATTTTTGGATAAGTTTCTGGTGGGTATGTTTGTTATAGTAGTGATTGAAGCATAGGTAGGACCTCCTAAAATTTAAAGCTTGAGTCATTTAATATCTGGTCCACCAGGGTGCGATGACGTCACGTTTTCGATTCCCGCATCTTGTACTAATGTTTAGGGAACCCAAATGCATTGTCAATTGGGGAACCCAATTGATGTTGGCTGCAAAAAAAACCTATTGGGTTGGAATAGGGATGTCATATACGTGATCTAGACGCATCGTTTAATTTAATGCAGCGCTCCCATTGCATTGGTCGGATATGAAATTTTTTTTGACAGCATTCGGTTTCGGAATGCTGCCTCCTTCAGTGCTATCAATTGCGTCACTATTCGTTTTGTTTTGAAAGTTGCATGTGATGGACGCCGCGAACCGAAATTTTTTTTTTTTTTTAGTTTTTATTTTTGTGTATTTTAACTTTAATGCTAATTCTACACTGAACCGAAAATTAGTTTTGGACACTCACTTCGAAAATCCAACGTGATCAGGTTCAAAAATTACGAAATCGTTGAAATTGGTCAAATCGACCGTGTGGAGCGTTCTCAAACGTTTCTGTCAGGTGAATACAGGTATTCTTCGATATAACGTACCCTCGATATAGCGAATTCGATATGACGTACATTTTTCTTAAATATAACGTACAACATTGAAATTTTTATTTTTTTTTGCAGGAGTAACCATCAGATAAACTACGAAATCACTCATATCAATGCTGTGTTGCAGCATCAGCCTTGTTACCAAAAATTAGCGCAATTTGGGGAAAAAAATTGTGTACGTTATATCAAAGCAAAATGTACGTTATATCGAAGCACAAAAAACGAAATGAGTTTTTCGTGAAAACTCATGTTTTTCATTAGTTATTTTGTGAATTTCACCGAAATCATTATTTAGGGTTTATTTCACGTCGAATACATCAAAACTAGCTTAAAAAATATATAAATTTTCTCTGCTTGGATATAACGTACACTTCGATATAACGTACAAAGAGATTTTTTTTTCTGCGTTATATCGAAGAGTACCTGTACTATCGATAGGCAGGACAAGCGTCATAGTGAAACTAAGGTTCGGAAGTTGCATTTGAACGTATTAAGAACATTTAGGGCAAATCCTGGGCAGTCGGATAATGAAGTCGTCAAAAAAGTAATGCCAGCCAAAGTACTGTCAGGACAATTCATCTGCGAGAAAGATTCTGATCTTTTCGGACCAGTAAGCAGCCCAACAGGATACTAAAGCAGAACCTAGTGACCAAAACACGTGCCCGGAAGTTGTATGACGAGGTTCTGACAAATTACGAAGGATGCATTTTCAGCGAGGATAAAACGTAGAAATAGCAGTGGAAGCCGTTTTCCATTCAAAATGGCTAACTTTGACATGCTGTAACTTTGTTCTCATAAGAGCGATAGAGCTGAAAATATGACAGCGAACTACGAATATGGTGAATATTGTTATAACAAAATCTGAAAATTTTCGAAGCACGTCGAAAGAAGTAAACACTATGTGAAATTGATCAAAATAATAGCAAAATAACAATATCGTCACAGGCCTCAAAACAGGAATTTTTCACAGTGAGTTTTGTAGAAGTACCTGAATCACTTGAGAAGCTCCTCCAGAAATTTCTCTGAGTTCCGCATTTTTTTAATCACAAACATTTACTTAGTATTTTTGGTATAAACTTCTTCCAGAAAATTAGTTAAGAAATTCGTCGTAGAATTCCACAGAAAACATATCAATCATAAAAAATCTCTAAAAATAATTCACCAGAGAATGTTTTTTATTGGAACTTCGTCAAACATGTCTTAAGGAGATCACCATTTTTTTTTAATTCTGACATTCTTCTTCTTCTCTATGGCTCTACGACCCCACTGGGACTTGGCCTGCCTCTCTTCAACTTAGTGTTCTTTTGAGCACTTCCACAGTTATTAATTTAAGGGCTTTCTTTGCCTGCCCTTGCATGAATTTGTATGTTGTGAGGCAAGTACAATGATACACTATGCCCAGGGAGTCGAGAAAATTTTCCCGACTGGAACGGGAATCGAACCCATCGTCTCCGGAATGGCGATCCATAGCCTTTAACCACTAGGCTAACAAGAGACCCCTATTCTGACATAAACAACCTCAAGCATGGGTCTACGTTACAAGACTTGCAGAATAAGAAGCAAATTTCAAGCATGTATTACATGTAAATTTGTTCTGATTAAAACATATCATGTCTCTAAATAAATTGTATAACTGTCCTAATATCACACTGAAACAGTAAATAAACTGATCTGTAAAGTTAAAAATTTGGATTCTTGGATGTTTTTCAAGCTCCTCAGTTATATCGAGCAAAGGCGGGAAAATTCAAAATCTATGCGGGAATTTTAATTTTGATTTTGTGTGGCCACCCTGCAAATACTATCGCTTTATTCCAATTATGACATGGCAAGCCCATACAAACAACTTCAATTAGGGATGTTCCAATCAGGGATGGCATTCACCATTTGCAAAGAGTTACATTCACTTGCTACTATCTCAGTTCATAAGCATGCTATCAAAAAACAATGTATGGATGACTTTTACATTGTAGTTTTATCTGAAAGTTTGCCGAATATCATAAGGGTCGCACACGCATGCTTAACTCATGAGCGAGCTGTGAAAGCAACTCTCCACGCCGTGAATGTAATTTACATTCACGGCGCGGAGAGTTGCATTCACTGCTCGCTCACGAGTTAAGCATGCGTGTGCGACCCTTATGATATTCGGCAAACTTTCAGATAAAACTACAATGTAAAAGTCATCCATACATTGTTTTTTGATAGCATGCTTATGAACTGAGATAGTAGCAAGTGAATGTAACTCTTTGCAAATGGTGAATGCCATCCCTGGTTCTAATTAATAATCATTTTCATTCCAACATGTATTTGAGTTTTGTACCTACAAAGGATAGACAAAATGATCGAAACAGGCAAAAATTTTCCCTTTTCTGAAATGTTCAACTAGCTGTAAGGCTGTAACTTTTTGAAAAGTGCATCAAATATTACTAAATTTATACCGTAAGTTGATCAACTAGTTGTGTATTAGTGGTATAAAATTATGTAAAATCGGGCTGTTCTTGACGAAGTTAAAAAGGTTCTAGAAAAAGGCAAATTATCCGATGGCCAACTTTGAGCTGTTATATCTCCGGGTTTAATGGGCCGAATGCAATTAAATTTCAATCATTAATGATTTATATAATGAGTTTTGGAAAACGTTTGACTTAACATTTTTGGAAAAGTGAGAATTTTGCCTATCCCGATCATTTTGTCTATCCCCTGTAGGTATGTAGAGTAAGTAGATATAAATCAGGCCAAACATTTCAATAGCTCCTATTTGCATTTGAGAGGCTCTCTTTATTCACTTTCTCTTTCAATTATTGCAATGTAATGGTACACTTTTCAACTATTTTTGCAGTACAAATCCAAAGACGCTTGTTTTGACCATCGTTCAATGCAAGGATACAATCATAATACATATAAACAGCTGAGATATTAACGAAAGAGAGGAAAACCAAAGAGAGCCTCTCTTCTGCAGATAGGACCTTTAGACATGTTTGGCCTGAAATATAAAAGTAAGATGAAACGGACGGGCCAGAAATCGAAACTTTCTGCATACGAATTTGAAGTGATAGCCATCAAACCAACAAGCCCGTCTATATGGGCCCCTAAGCCTTTTTAGATAGCACTTATTATTTAACTATCTAAAGCTGTACTTTGTGTGGATATTTTTTACCAGTATTATGGTTTCAGCCCATTGTGCGCTGCATGGCAGTCGACCGATGTCAAAAAAGGAACGAACGGGATGCGTAATCGTATCCACACCGTCGGGAATCGCCAGGAGAACCCAGGAAGAACAAGAGTGGGCGGGTGATTTTAGGCGATGAATCGATGTGTGATTTAGCGTTTTTTTTTTTGCAAATTTTGCATTTGTAAGTTACAGGAATAAACGATCCAATTATTGTTAGTACGGGAATCGGTCCCGCCGGAGTATTGCCGGATTCCGGTCAATGAACAGGCAGAAATGCAGTGAAAAGTGCAGAAGAAAACAGTGCAGACGACGTAACTAGTATTCGCGACCCGATCGTGTTGTGAGGGGAATCTTATTTTTACTTGCACCTCGCTGAGCTGGAGGTAAAGTCTGGTGGTGATCGTGGCCCCAATACCACCCATAGGAGGACCAGCAGCAATATTCATTATCGAGACGGAGGACAGCAGCAATCAGTGACACCTGAACGAAGCTCGCGAGTTTGGATGTTCTTGCGTATTTTCTTCCGTGTAAGATGTAATTTTATATTATGTGTGGCTATCAGTCAGATATAAATATGTGCCTTTTATCATACATATCTTCAGAAAACCTTGTTTTGACGCAAAGCTCTTCTTCTTGGCGTAACGTCCCAACTGGGACAAAACCTGCTTCTCAGCTTTAGAGTATTTCCACAGCTATTAACTGAGAGCTTCATTTCCTTTCCTCGAAACCAAATTAAGAATTGTGATTTTGTCCGCTAATATTGACCACAAAGACTCATTTTGCAAGAAAAGGAAGTACCAGACATAGTTGTAGCAAGGAAAGTTGTGAAGCAAGAAATCTTTTCTGGAATTACTCGGAATATTTTGTATCACGTGTGGGTTGTCATAAATATCTAGAATAATATACGAAAATTTAAAAAAATAGTGGAACTAACGTATTTTCGGCAGTTTTGTTCTCTTCGTCTTGGGTTTTCTTTAAACCTGTTGAACTCAGAGTTGGCCTCAAGTGGAATACCTAACCTAGTCGAGTCAAGTACAAGACACTGAAGACGACCCTTCAGTTGAGGTCGAAATACGTATCTGCCAAAGGATGCAAATTCTTAATGGAATTGAAAGGAACAGTACTTAACTTCTTTTTACTATCAAATCCTTCCCTACAAAAACCCCCCATGACTAAGCGAACAAACCTGCCGATAATACCCTTAGTCACCCTATGTCAAACAATATTGATTGTTCATAAAATCCAAGGATGGGAACACTCACTTGGAAAGAGTTACACTCACTTGTTGTTTTCTCAGCTCAGCAGTGTGCAATCAAGAAACGATGTATGGACGACTTTTGGCTTGTGGTTTTGTCTAAAAGTTTGCCGAAAATAGTAAGGGTCGCACACGCATACCGAAGTAGTGAAGGAGCTGCAAAGGCAACTCTCCACGAGGTGAGTGTAAATTACACTCAGCTCGTGGAGAGTCGCTTTCACAGCTCTGTCACTACTTTGGTATGCGTGTGTGCGACCTTTTAGGTTATGTTCACTCAATAACTTGCTTGACCCAATCTCACCCCCATTCTTAATATTTAGACATAGGGTCGAAAATATTGAATATTTAAATAAAAAGAGCAATGACAGCCCGCTTTTTTCGTTGCATCTACTAGGCAATACCTACAGCTAATCACTTATAAGAAAATTTATGGTTAGGTACTTGTGTGAAACATTACGGAGGAGAAATTTTTTCAGAGTGATTTTCTAGTAGTTTCATCATATAAGTTTAGTCACAAATTTAACAAAAAAGATTATTGCTAAACATCTTATTTTGCATCATGACGTGTGAAAACATCTCCTCTTTGAAATAATATAAAGTTTTCAATATAAATTAGCGATAATTGATGAACTATTTCAAATTTTATGTTTCTCCAATCTCATCCCCCAGACCCATTGTCACCCCCATCGACGGTATTTCATAAACCGTCGTAAAAAAATCAAGTCACGGTAGATGTGGTCCTAACTATTTTACGCGAGAATTTTTTTACGACGATTTTTGAAATAACGCGGTTTTTTTACGACAGTTTTTAAAATGACGCGTTTTTTTTAGGACGGACCGTGTAAAAAACTTCAGTGTACTTCGTTTACTAATAGGAGGCAATCAGTGAAGTACTAGATTGAAAGTAGTGAGCTGGATTTTTGTATGGTGAGATGTTCAATTCTCCATTTCTGCAATGAAATGGTTCAAACAGCGTGGGTATTATGATTTCTTGACTAATTTGATGCTGTTTGAGCAAAAGTTTGGGTAACGGTGTTGTTGAAGTTGCATGAAATAAATAATACAACAACAAAGTTACCCAAACTTTTGCTCAAACAGCATCAAATTAGCCAAGAAATCATATAACCCACGCTGTTTGCACCAATTCATTGCAAAAATGGAGAATTGAACATCTCACCATACAAAAATCCAGCTCATTACTTTCAATCTAGTACTTCACTGATTGCCTCCTATTGGCCATAATAATACCAAAATGAGTTATATAAAATAGAAAGTAGGATACAGAATTGCATAAAACACTGTAGGGTTCACCGAAGAAATCCCGGGAGGAGTTACTGTATAAATCTCGAGCGCAAATCCCGGTTCGTAGAAAGAATTCCATTAGGATTCTCTGAATATATTTCGACAGAATACTTTGAAAGTTTACTAAAATGAACCTGTGAAGTAATTCCAGCAGAAATCCATTAAAGATTGCAGGTTTGAATTTCTGAAAGAACCCTTTCAGGATTTTCTAAAGCAATTCTAACAGAAATCCCTGAAGTTATTTCTGACGGAATCACGTAAAGAATACCTGATGCAACCTTTAGAGAGATCATGACAGGAATGCCGGCCAGAAGCTGTGCCGGTATTCCTGCAAGAACCATAGAATATGTCTCTATAGTGGTAATCACGTTCAAATGTGTGCGTGTCTCTTTTGTAGATGTAGTTGTGAAACTTGGGGGAAAATATGTGCACTCTTGCCCCGGTTGTTAGTTTTATCATTATTTAGCCGTTTTACCCAAATCAATTGGGTAATATTTGCATATGCAATCTGAATAGCCTTTGAATTAGCGTGCATTTTTGTGTATGGAAAAATTCACGCTCGCGTTCGTGTGTTGAAATGTCACTTATCTCTATGATCTAGGGTTGCCTGAAAAAAATCTCGGAATAAATCTATATTTTTTCATATATATATATATATATATATATATATATATATATATATATATATATATATATATATATATATATATATATATATATATATATATATATATATATTTTGAGGATTCCCTGAAGAAATCACAGCAGGAATCCTGGAAGGAATTCCCTGAAGGAATGCAGAAAAAAATAATTAAAAGAATGCTTTTAAGATTATCCAAAGCAACCCCTGCAAAAATCCGCAAAGAGAACTCCGGAGCAATCCGTACAGCAATCTTGTAAGCAATGTCTGAAGGAATCCTGAGAATAAACCTGGGAAGATTCTCGGAAGGAATACCTGAAGAAATCCTGGAAAGAATTCCTGAAGGTATCTAAATGCACATAAAATCGAGGGTCTATATAATTTAGGGTCCACAAAATCTATGTATACCTGTATATATCAGGTTCCCTGGGAAATTCCTACCAGGAATCTAAGTGAATCTTTCTCAGGATTCTGAAGGAATGCTTCTTATGATCTAGACAGTCCCTTTCAGAGTCCTAGCGCATTTTTCTCTGTCCATCTCTGAGTTCTGAACATTTTTTTGAGAATCCCCTCTAAGGATTCTAGATATTTTTTTCTTAATAATGTGGAAGATCCCCTCTTAGGATTCCTCTCAGGGTTCTGGGGCAATCTCTTTCAGGATTATAACGGGATGTCTTTCTATACTACAGGAGAATTTCTCTCAGGAATCTAGGAGAATCCGCCAGCGAGTTCAGGGGATATCCATTTAAGCATTCTGGGAGAATCCCGAGGAAAAACTTCTCTCCGGATTCTGAGACAATCCATTACAGATTCTTAGACAATCTATTACAGGATTCAGGGAGAATTCATCTCGGAAACCTGACGAAATCCCTCAGGATTCTGGAACAATTCCTCTAAAGATTCGGAGAGAATCCATCTCAGAAAACTGGAGTAATCTCTCCCAGGGTAGTAGGGAAATCCTTAATAGAATTCAGTTGGAATTCCTATTGGAAGAGTCTTTCTCTCTTTTCTGGGATAAGGTTTGTCAGGATGCTGGTGTGATAATTTACAGCATTTTTAAGGAATCTCTCACATAATTTTAGAGGAATCGTCAGTATAGGCTCCTAAAGTGGCTTAATTTCCCCAACAGGGGAGGAAAAAAAAAATAGGCTCCTAAAGTCCTATCGGGATTCTTGTTTTAAACCACAATATATGGTTCAAGAGTACATATTTGCTCATTTTTTGACGTCTTTATTAACCGTAGGTAGTTGGAAATATATAATTTTTATTTTTTTAGCCTTTTTGTCTCGTCCCTAGCTTATAACACATACTTTGAGTGATTTTTTTTCACCATGTTAGGAACATTTTTGAAATCCCAGTGCGAAAAATGTCGAGCTCAGTCACACATTTACCATTTTACTTATTTCGAATTTTCTCATTATTCCTTTGTTTTTCAAGTTCGAGTAAAGTACAATTCCGATTAGAATACCATGCTTGATCGTATTATTCAGTATAAGCGAGATTTCGTCTTTAATTTTAGGACCCTATTATGGAAGAGTCTCTTTAAAAATTCTGGAGGAATTTTTCTCAGCTGTATTATATGGGAATACCCATTACAATTCTAGGGAATCTCTGGATTCTAAGGGAATTCATTCAGGATTTTGGGGTATTCTCTACCAGGGTTCCCTAACAAAGGTGAAATCCCTTTCAAGATTCTAAGATATTTCTGGATGATCTGGGTTGATTCCTCTAAGGATTCTGGGAGACCCTCACTTAGAATCCCACTTAGAATTCTGATGAAATCTTTCTCAGCATTCTCAGGAACTTCTCTCAGACTTCCTGGAGAATCATTCGCAGTATTCTCAGAATTGTGGCGAAATTCCTCTCAAGATTCTGGAATCCCATACAAGATTCAAGAGGCATCCTTCTCAGGATTATGCGTAAGATCCTTTTAAGATTCTGGGAGAATATCACTAAGTATTCTGCGGGTACACTTCCCAAGATTATCTGAAAAATCGGCTTTCTGGCTCTCTTCCAGGGAAAATCCTTATCAGATTTTCGTGAAAACCCCTCTTAGGTTTCTAGCTACATTTCTCTCAAGAATCTGGAAGAACCCCTCTTATGATGCCTCTCAGAGTTCTGGGGGAATCACTCGTTAAATTCTGAGGAATACCTTTGGGGATTCTGGCAGAATTATTCTCAGTATTCTAAAGGAATCCATTCAGGATGTTAAAGAAATTCTGAGAAAATACTTAACCTTCCAGGTTCGTTGTATACAACGAGCGAGGTTTTCTGGTGGTGTTGTACTTTTTACAACAGCGCGCGTGCTGAAGGGTTAAAAGGATTCTGGAGGAATTCTTCTCGGGATTTTAGGGGAATCCTATCTCTCAGAATTCTGTGAGAGTATGTCACAGATTTCTTTGGTAATCCCGCCCAGTATTTTGAGGGAACCTTTCTCAGGGTTCTGAAGTAATCCTTCTTAGGGTTCTAAGCTACCCTTTTCAGGATTCTGGGACATTTCTTTTAAGTTTCTTTGGGAATTCATCTTAGAATTTCGAAAATCTTTTTTTTTTGTGAGAATCTCTCTCAGTATTGTAGATAAATTTATTTCAAGAAAGTGGAAGAATCGCTCTTGGAATTCCTCTCAGGATTCTGGGATAATCTCTCTTAGGATTCTGGAACATTTTAGGAGAATTCAAAGGGAAAGCTTCTCTTAGGATTTTAGACAATCTACCACAGGATTCTGAAAGAATTCATATCGGGGCTCTGAGACAATCCTTCTCATAGATATGGAGAAATCTCTCTTAGGCTTCTAGGAAAACCCTTAAAAGATTTCAGTGCTTAGTACAAGAGAATTCCTACCAAGATACCGGAAGCGTCCTGCGTACTTTACTAGATAATGTCGCTCAGGATTCTGTTGTAATAATTTTCAGCATTCTGAAAAATCTGTCATAATTCTAGAGGAACTCCTTTCAGAATTCTGGAGGAGTCTCTTTAAAGATCCTGGGGGAGTTTCTATCAGCAATCTGCGGGAATTTATCTCAGTACTATATTGGAATACTTCTCAGAGTTCTAGAGAATTTCAGGATCTCAGTTTTTTTTTCGATTCAAAAATAATAAATTTCTTTTTTTTTCAGAATGCACTGCCTCAACATTATTTACATTTTCGAATCAGAGTCGCATGTGCAATCTCAAATTTTGATATTGAATTTATAGACAAATAAAACATATCATGAACTTGATCTACATGCAGTAAACGAATCATTTCATAGTTTTGTAATATTTTATAATATCGAATCGATGTAAAAAAATCGATTCAAATCATTCGATTAAATCGGTGAATCCATTCTGCTGATCCGATCCGCATCGATTCACAAAAATGGATGTCTCAGCCAGATTTGCCCAATGCTCTCTATCATAACCGTCATCCCTACCATCTGCCCTACTCTCTACCCTATCCTCTACCATAACCACTGCCCTATCCTTTACCGCATCCTCTAGTCTATATTTTGCTTAATTGAACCCTCTACCCTACTCTCTATCGAAACCATTTTCCTACCCTCAACCCTACTCTCTATCCTACCCTCTTCCCTATCGTCTGCCCTACCCTCTACCCTAACCTTCTACTTCACTCCACTCCTTCTACTCTATCATTCACCCAAACCCTCTACCCGACCGTCTGCTTCACCGTGTACCCTACCCGCTACCCTACCATCTACCGTGACCCTCTACCCTTTTCTCAAAAAGCCCGGTCGATAGATACCCATATTGTATGGTTTCGTAGCACAAACTACCATTCCGTAGCCGTGACCATCTTAGATATGGTCCGCCATCTTGGATTTCGAAATAGGGTCAAATGTCGAGTTTTTACTTCTACTCATGAAGCCCGATCGATAGATACCCATATTGCATGGTATAATAGCTCAAACTACCATACTGTGGCCGCCATCTTGGATATGGTCCACCATATTGGATTTTAAAATGGCGTCAAATATCGTTATTTGACTTCTACACATCAAGCCCGATCGTATTCAAATATTCTGTAGTTCGCAAATCGCTCACTCATGGCGCATGGCGCATTTGCTCAAACAGCATCAAATTAGGCAAGGAATCATAATGCCCACGCTTTTTGCATCATTTCTTTGCAGAAACGGAGAATTGACCTTTTCACCATACAAAAATAGGAAGCAATCAGTGGAGTACTAGATTGAAAGTAGTGAGCTGGATTTTTGTATGGTGAGATGGTCAGCTCTCCATTTCTGCAATGAAATAGTGCAAACAGCATGGGTTATATGGGTTCTTGCCTAATTTAATGCTGTTTGAGCAAAAGTTTGGGTAACTGTTGTTGAAGTTGCAAGAAATATCTAATACAACAACACAGTTACCCAAACTTTTGCTCAAATAGCATCAAATTAGTCAAGAAATCATATAACCCATGCTGTTGATACCATTTCATTACAGAAATGGAGAACTGATCATCTCACTAGAGATGGGAAAATGATTCAATTTTGACCGGCCATACAATATACGAATAAAAAATGATCGATTGGCAAAGAATACGTTATTCTGTGTCTAAACATTACTTAAGAACGCAGTTAATATAACTATTTTCACCACTTGTTGTTCTCGAAATGAACTTCAGCGAATCGTAACTCTTTTGAAAAGAGTCATGATTCACTCACTCGGTTTCGCGAATCGATTCTTTGAGTCAACTCGCGAGTGAGTTACCCATGTCTACATCTCACCATACAAAAATCCAGCTCACTACTTTCAATCTAGTACTTCACTGATTGCTTCCTATTCATCTCATTACTACAAATCTAGTACTACACCGAACGTGCCCCATTAGCATTGGGCGATTATGTTTGAGAAATTTTACGTGCGATACAAAAATAGTTGGGTTCTCATACAAAAAATTTTACAAGAATAGTGGGGTGTCGAAATCGTTAAAATGCCTTTACGTAATAAATGGACAGCCCCTTAGGTTGTCAAACGAATCAATAAATCATAAGGGCTTGCTCACAAATGTCATAACGCAGCTCAAACGAAAAAAATGTCTCCCCATATAAACAGTGCTAAGCAGGAATGAGAAATGTACTGAATAAAAACGGTTACTGGCTGTACATTTGACATTTTTCCACACGAACATCACAGGCCCAGCCAAACACAATCCGCTCGAAAAATAAATGTCATAACATTTTTTTTTCCTGCAGCCTTCTTCCACGAAACGGTTTTCAAGCGCGAGAGCGCCAGTACTCGAGCACAACGACGATAGAAATTTCTGTCTCTCCCATTTTCGCATTTTTTTGCGTTTCAAACCGCTTCTAGACAAACTTCTTCACATGCATCACAAAGCTAGGAGTGTGCCTAGCTATTTGTGCAAATTTCTTTGCCGTGATTCTTTCAATGATTTATCGAGATATACTTTCGGGATTCCTTCCTAGATTTATCCTGGTATTCCGTTCGGGATTCTTCCAGAATTCCCACAGGGACTTCTATTGAGATTCTTTTAGAGATTACTGCAGAATACTTTCAAGGTTTTTCTTCTGAATTCTTTCATGAATTTCTTCCGGAGATCGTCCAGGAATTTATCCCGGGATTTCTTTTTGGGTCGCGACCCATAGTTTGAGAAACACTGATTTAGTATGTTTGTCACGCTTCAGTAGTTTTCACTTTCCTGTAATTATACGTCAACAGATAGTTGATAGTAACCGGCCACTAAAAAGCATCACTGCTATGCAACTGCCTATCAGTTTTTAATAATCTTCCTCGTTGTATCTCTGACCGATTTTCACATTTCTATTCCAGTGCTGTAACGATCAAGAAATGAATACGCTGAACAAGTCTGTTGGAGCGACCGAGAATGGAGCAGTGCACAACGAACGACTGGTAATCCTCGATGCTGGGGCACAGTATGGAAAGGTAAGAGTTGCATATGTTTAAGGTTTTTCAAACCTATTTAATGATGAATTCCGCCGTCGTCTTGTCTTGCCAGGTCATCGACCGAAAAGTGCGTGAACTGAAAGTGAAGTCTGAAATTTTGCCACTAGACACGCCTGCTCAGAAGCTGAAGGAGCAAGGCTTCCAGGCGATCATCATTTCCGGTGGACCGAACTCGGTGTACGCCGAAGATGCGCCACACTATGATCCGGACATTTTCAAAATAGGATTGCCCATTTTAGGTGAGGAATGAACAGTGTGACGTTAAGACATACCTACTAACGTTCATAACCTTTTCAGGTATTTGCTATGGAATGCAAATTATGAACAAAGAGTTTGGCGGAACTGTTCACAAGAAGGACATTCGCGAGGACGGCGAACACAACATCGAAGTGGAAGCTTCCTGTCCGCTTTTCAAGTAAGTATGATTTATGATTGTAGCACAACTAAAAGAGTAAACGGAGGAAAAAGAAAAGGATTGCTACTTAAGTTAACGGTAATCTTTGATACAATCCTCCAAGAGTAAACTTTTAGATACTAGGAACATCTTCCACTACTGCCAGTTTTGGATTGGAAGCTACACGTTGTATCACATTTTTTATTTTTTATTATTTTGAGTTTATGTAATTAGTACGCTAATTTGATGTTTTCCTTTGAAAAGTTAGTAATTTGATTGCGTGTCCAAATTAATACGTTATCTGATTTTACAGAGGCCTTACACAAGTGCAGTCGGTGCTGCTGACGCACGGGGACAGTCTGGATCGGGTTGGCAACAAGCTCAAGGTGTGCGCGTACTCGTCCAACAGGATTGTGGCCGGTATCTACAATGAGCAGATGCGTATCTATGGTGTGCAGTTCCATCCAGAGGTAATGAGTTGAATGCATTGGAACAGAAGGAACTTTTATCGTAACTTTAATTTATATATTTCAGGTGGATCTAACGGTGAATGGTAAGCAGATGCTTTCGAACTTCTTGTTCGAAATTTGCGGTTTCTCGCAGAGCTTCACCATCCACAACCGCGAGGAAGAATGTATCAACTACATTCGGGAGCGTGTTGGAAACAATAAAGTTTTGGTAAGTGTGTTGTGCAAGTGTTTCAGACAACGTGGGATTCATTGAAATTTCTGTAATTTCAGTTGCTAGTTAGCGGCGGCGTTGATTCCACAGTTTGCGCAGCCCTTCTACGAACTGCCTTAAAACCGGAACAAGTTATTGCTGTCCATATTGATAATGGTAGGTTTTTAGAATCTAAGTTTATTATTTCAAGCTGTGTTCAATCTTACATATCTTGTTACTTATTACCTAGGTTTTATGCGAAAGAATGAGAGTGCTCAGGTGGAAAAATCTCTCCGTGAGCTGGGTGTCGATCTACTGGTGAAGGATGCGCTATACCAATTCACCCGGGGAACCACTACGATCAAGGTTCCCGGATCGCTCTACAATCAAGATACGCCCATGCTGTGTCAGACGACCAGTCCCGAAGACAAGCGCAAGATCATTGGCGACGTATTCGTCAAAGTATCGAGCGAGATCATCAAGGATCTGAACCTGAACGCCGAGGAGGTTTTCCTTGCGCAGGGAACTCTGCGGCCGGATCTGATCGAATCGGCTTCTACGCTGGTCAGTACGAAGGCCGATACCATCAAAACGCATCACAATGATACGGAATTGATTCGCCAGCTGCGAGAAACGGGACGGGTAATTGAACCCCTGCAGGACTTTCACAAGGATGAGGTCCGGCAGCTTGGCTATGAACTGGGACTTCCGGCACATGTCGTTGAACGACATCCGTTCCCTGGTCCGGGATTGGCCATCCGCGTACTGTGCGCCGAAGAAGCTTACATGAAGGATTATTCAGAAACACAGGTAAGTTAACGTGTTGGCAACTAACCCAGTGATTCTAATAAACATGAGATGAATTTATTCCATATAAGGTGATTGCTAAAGTTATCGTGGACTACAAGAAGAAACTTGAACAAAATCATGCTCTGCTCAACCGTGTGTCTGGAACAACGTCCAAGGAAGAGCAAGAGGAGCTTTGCCGCATTTCCAGCGCCATAAAGCTAAACGCCACTTTACTGCCAGTTCGAAGCGTCGGAGTGCAAGGTTCGCAATAACTTCTTTCAAACATCTCTGCTTATCATCTAATAAATAACCCCCACAGGTGATAAACGGTCCTACAACTACGCCGTGGGTCTCAGCAGCAAAGACCAACCAAACTGGCAGGACATGATGTTCCTTTCCAAGCTGATTCCCAGAATCTTGCATAACGTCAACCGGGTGTGCTACATCTTTGGAGACGCCGTCAAGTATCCAGTACAGGACATCACTCACACCCTACTGACGCAGAATGTGATATCGCAGATCAGACAGGCGGACGCAATCGCTAACAGGGTATGTAATAACAAATGACATGAGATATTTTTTTTGGTGGGTCAAAGCTTTCTCAATCTATATTAGCGTCCAAAGCAACTGGGCAAAATTTGGAAGCGATTGATTGCGTCCCCGGCACGGTAAAGGCTGGGTATGCTGCGCAATTCAGATCCCATTGTGATCCACTAGCCTCTGCCCAGCAACTCCTATCCCTACCTCCACGCGGTACCGGCCGGAAACTATGAGCAACCTTAGGGAAGATCGGGTAACCAACCCCGGTGGGAACTTTGGTCGTAGGCTGACAGGGAAGGGGGGGGGGGGGGGGTTTGCTTCGGTAAACCTGAGCGTCTGTTCTCCAGGAGGAGCGGCTCACAACAGCGTCTGATCACCATGTTAGGGGCAGCTGATCTACGTCCGAGTGCCAGGGAAGGACTTTAAGCTCAACTGTGCACTAGGGTCCTCCGGAAAGTAGGGGATTGGTGTCAGGCCCTACGAGCCAGCCGTAAAAAAACCATTGTAACGGAAAATCAGCAACAGAATAATACGAACCGAGACCAATGGCAACGACCCCAGCGAACAAAAAGGACTTGCGATTGGAAACTCGGTACGTGGAACTGCCGATCTCTCAACTTCATTGGGAGCACCCGCATACTCGCCGATCTACTGAAGGGTTCGGCATCGTCGCGCTGCAGGAGGTATGTTGGACAGGATCCATGGTGCGAACGTTTAGAGGTAAGCATACCATCTAACAGAGCTGCGGCAACACACGCGAGCTGGGAACAGCTTTCATCGTGATGGGTGATATGCATATGCGCGTGATCGGTTGGTGGCCGATCGACGAAAGAATGTGCAGGTTGAGGATCAAGGGCCGATTCTTCAACTTCAGCATAATAAACGTGCACAGCCCACACTCCGGAAGCACTGATGATTACAAAGACGCATTTACGCGCAGCTCGAACGCGAGTACGATCGCTGCCCAAGCCACGACGTCAAGATCATCATAGGAGATTTAAACGCTCTGGTAGGCCAGGAGGAGGAATTCAGGCCGACGATTGGTAAGTTCAGCGCCCACCAGCAGACGAACGAAAACGGCCTACGACTCCTTGATTTCGCCGCCTTCAAAAACATGGCCATACGTAGCACCTTTTTCCAACACAGCCTCCCTTATCGTTACACCTGGAGATCACCACAGCAGACGGAATCTCAAATCGACCACGTTCTGATTGACGGACGGCACTTCACCAACATTATCGACGTTAGGACCTATCGTGGCGCCAACATCGACTCCGACCACTGTCTGGTGATGATCAAACTGCGCCCAAAACTCTCCGTCATCAACAATGTACGGTACCGGTGACCGCCACGGTACAACCTAGAGCGACTGAAACAACCGGATGTCGCCACAGCATACGCGCAGAATCTCGAGGCCGCGTTGCCAGACGAGGGCGCCTCTAGAGGACTACTGGAGTACAGTGAAAGCAACCATCAACGACGCAGCAGAGAGCACCATCAGGTACGTGGAACGGAATCGACGGAACGAATGGTTCGACGAAGAGTGCAGAACGGTTTTGGAGAAGAAGAACGCAGCGAGGCCGGTAATGCTGCAGCAAGGGACCCGACAGAACGTGGAACGTTACAAACAGAAGCGGAAACAGCAGACCCGCCTCTTTCGTGAGAAAAAGCGCCGCCTGGAAGAAGCGGAGTGTGAAGAAACTGTTGTGTCGTTCTCAAGAAACACGAAAGTTCTATCAGAAGCTCAACGCATCCCGCAACGGTTTCGTGGGAAAGAGAATTTCCTCATAGGAGAACACGGGGACAATGTATGCAGTGGACTGTTGATCATTCTTGATCGCTTAGGGAACCTCATATTGCGGTCAGATAGAATGATTTTCAGAAACAATATGTTTCAGTTTGTTCAAGTATCATTGTCTTCTACGTTCTCAAATAGTGTATATGTCTTTTTTTTTGTATTCTGTTTGGCATATTACACCTTATAACCTTCGGTTTGATTTTTGCCCCTACTGTGCTGCCGTTCTACGCGCGATTGTCCCATGTTATATGGGAATCCCATATAACATGGGACAATTATGCGTATAACGGCAGTGTGGTTATTGTTTCAGTATTGGGAAGCGATATTGTTCCAATAAGTTTCTTTTCTCTACACATACAGATATGCGTCATACTTCAGTGAACTACATGTGAGTATTAGAGATTGCTCTCTTCACATCTCACATGTAGTTGGTAGTACTTACCTTACCGGTCAGGCTAAGGCCGGGGTGGCCTCTGCTGTACATAGTAGTCGCCTCCATTCCACTCGGTCCATGGCTGTTTGTCTCCAGTTCCGCATTCTGCGTAGGGTCCGCAGATCGTCCTCCACTTGGTCGACCCACCTAGCTCGCTGCGCTCCACGTCTTCTTGTACCGGTCGGATGACTCTCGAGAACCATTTTAGTCGGGTTGCTATCCGACATCCTGATGACGTGACCCGCCCACCGTAGCCTCCCGATTTTCGCGGTATGGACGATGGTTGGTTCTCCCAGCAGCTGATGCAGCTCGTGGTTCATTCGCCTTCTCCAAGTCCCGTCTTCCATCTGCACTCCGCCGTAGATGGTACGCAACACCTTCCGTTCGAAAACTCCAAGGGCGCGTTGGTCCTCTGCACGTAGGGTCCATGTTTCGTGCCCATAGAGGACGACCGGTCTAATCAACGTTTTGTAGATGGTTAACTTCGTGTTACGGCGAACTTTATTCGATCGTAGAGTTCTGCGGAGTCCAAAGTAGGCACGATTTCCTGCCACAATGCGCCTCTGAATTTCTCTGCTGGTGTCGTTGTCGGCGGTCACCAGTGAGCCCAAGTACACGAATTCTTCAACCGCCTCGATTTCATCACCGTCGATATGAATTCGGGGTGGCGGGCGCGGTGATTCCTCCCTGGAGCCCTTTGCCATCATGTACTTTGTCTTCGACACATTAATGACTAATCCGATTCGCCTGGCTTCCCTCTTTAGTCGGATGTACGTTTCCGCCATCGTCTCAAATTTACGAGCAATAATATCAATATCATCGGCGAAACCAAGCAGCTGAACGGACTTCGTGAAAATCGTCCCACTCGTGTTTATCCCCGCTCTTCTTATTACACCCTCCAAAGCAATGTTGAACAGCAAGCACGAAAGACCATCACCTTGCCGTAACCCTCTGCGAGATTCGAAGGGACTCGAGAGTGTCCCTGATACTCGAACTACGCACATCACTCCATCCATCGTCGCCTTGATCAACCGTATCAGTTTATCCGGGAATCCGTATTCGTGCATAATCTGCCATAGCTGTTCTCGATCGATTGTATCATACGCCGATTTGAAATCGATGAACAAGTGATGTGTGGGCACGTTGTATTCGCGGCATTTCTGCAACACCTGGCGGATGGCGAACATCTGGTCCGTTGTAGCGCGTTCACCCATGAATCCAGCCTGATATTGCCCCACGAACTCTCTTGCAATCGGTGATAGACGGCGGCATAAAATTTGGGAGAGTATCTTGTAGGCAGCGCTCAGTAGTGTGATCGCGCGGTAGTTTCCGCAATCCAACTTATCGCCCTTTTTGTAGATGGGACACACGATACCTTCCATCCATTCCTCCGGTAATACTTCCTCCTCCCAAATCTTGGTAATGACCCAGTGTAGTGCTCTCACCAGTGCTTCTCCACCGTATTTTAAAAGCTCGCTTGGTAGTTGATCTGCTCCAGCGGCTTTGTTGTTTTTCAACCGGCTAACCTCCTCCTCAATCTCTTGAAGGTCAGGGGCCGGAAGTCTTTCGTCCTGTGCACATACTCCTAGATCTGTTACCACGCCACCTTCGGTACTTGCAACGTCGCCATTGAGGTGCTCATCGTAATGCTGCCGCCACCTCTCGACCACCTCACGCTCGCTCGTGAGAATATTCCCGTGATTATCTCGGCACATGTCGGCTTGTGGCACAAAGCCTCTGCGCGAGCGGTTCAGCTTCTCGTAGAACTTTCGTGTGTCCTTAGCGCGGTACAGCTCTTCCATCGCTTCGCGATCTCGTTCTTCCTGCTGGCGCTTCTTCATCCGGAAGACTGAGTTCTGCCTGTTCCGTGCCTGTTTGTACCGTGCCTCATTCGCTCTCGTACGGTGTTGCAGCATTCTCGCCCATGCTGCATTCTTCTCGTTTTTCAACTGTTCACATTCGCCGTCGTACCAGTCGTTTCTGTGATTCGGAGTCGCGAAGCCTAGTGCTGTAGCCGAGGTGCTGCCTATGGCGGATCGGATGTCCCTCCAGCCATCTTCAAGTGTAGCTGCGCCAAGCTGCTCTTCCGTTGGTAGGGCCACTGCTAACTGCTGCGCGTAGTCTTGAGCCACTTCTACGTTATGAAGTTGCTCGATGTTGAGCCGCGGCGTTCGACTTCGACGCGTGGTGATAACTGTCGAAAGTTTTGAGCGCATGCATACAGCGACTAAGTAGTGATCCGAATCTATATTCGCACTGCGGTATGTGCGGACGTTGGTTATATCCGAGAAGAATTTACCGTCGATTAGAACGTGGTCGATTTGGTTTTCTGTTTGGTGGTCGGGTGATCTCCAGGTGGCTTTGTGGATATCTTTGCGGGGAAAGAAGGTGCTTCGGACTACCATACCACGGGAGGCTGCAAAGTTTACGCATCGCTGGCCGTTATCATTCGATACGGCGTGCAGGCTGTTTCGCCCGATTACCGGTCTGTACATTTCCTCCCTTCCTACCTGCGCGTTCATGTCGCCGACAACGATTTTCACGTCACGCGGCGAGCAACCATCGTATGTTTGCTCTAACTGCGCGTAGAACGCTTCTTTCTCGTCATCGGGTCTCCCTTCGTGTGGGCAGTGGACGTTGATGATGCTGTAGTTGAAGAAACGGCCCTTAACTCTCAACATGCACATCCTTGCGTTGATCGGCTGCCACCCGATCACACGTTGTCGCATCTTGCCCAACACTATAAATCCTGTTCCCAGTTCATTGGTGGTGCCACAGCTTTGGTAGAAGGTAGCCGCTCGATGCCCGCTTTTCCACACTTTCTGTCCAGTCCAACAAAGTTCCTGCAACGCCACGATGTCGAAGTTGCGGGGATGTAGTTCGTCGTAGATTATCCTGTCACATCCTGCGAAACCTAGTGACTTGCAATTCCATGTTCCAAGTTTCCAATCGTAGTCCTTATTTCGTCGCGTGGGTCTTTGCCGATTGTATCGAGTCGTATTTTCTCCTATGTTATTCGCAATGGGGATTTTTACGGGTGGCTTATTGGGCCTACGCCAACACTCCTGTCTCGCCGGAGGGCCATCGTGCCAGTTCTGTTTAACGTCCCAACCAACACTGGGACGACCACGCTGATGGGGCTACCACCTTAGATCTAGCTGGGCGTGGTGCAGCGTTTCTTACTCAGCCGCTGGATGCCAGAACAGACGCTGTTTGAGCCGCACCTCCTTGGTGAACAGACACTCGGATCGTACCTCCTCAATCTAGCTGAAGTCAGAAGGACAACAGTGCCCAGGCTGCGCTACCAGCTAAGCACACAACTCTTAGCTGGCGGTCTTTGTCATCGTTTGACCCGTGGAAGCATGAGGTAGGAACTTGTGAGGACCAGAGCTATATTGGACGCTCTCCTTATCGACTCACCGTTTTGCAGCTGGTAGTAGTGTGGACATAACTGGTTCAGTGGATAGAAGTAGATTGTTGGAATTATCGTTCTTTCTGATTCTGACCACCATCGACATCAGGTCGTTATCCACGCTTTTTTTTCACCCATCATGGCTGCAGAGCGTCGTGCAAATTCCGAAGGAGGAATGGAGGTTGAAAGTACTGACGGTACTTCTATCGGTAAGGTTAATCAGGAGAATCCTGTTATCATCGGTTTGCAAGCAGCCACAGGTGATTGTGTGGAGGATGCAATGTCTCTCAACAAATCAAATGGGACTGGTGCGAATTCATCGAGTGGAACCCGATCAAAGGGTGAAAAGGGCACTGCTACCAAAGGGAAATCTAAACAGATTTCCTACAATGGTTCTTCTTTACCAGAACGAGCTGTTAAAAGTGAAACTGATAGAATCCAAGTGAGACTTGTAAACGGCACTTTCACCAACGCGATGAAAGACTCTCTTTTACGAGATCTGAATTTGTGCTTGTTTTCTTCACCGCCCAACTCGTTTGTTCCAAGTTTTTCTGGGTCTGGCCTCAGGTTCAGTGCCGTGTGGTTCGCGCCTGACAACAAAGAAAGCTGTGACTGGCTCAAAGAGAAGCTTGCTGCAATAAATGATGTGGCTGGTGAATTCAAGTTCATAGTAGAACCGCTCTCACTGTACCAAAACAAGGTCAGTTTTAGCATTCCTTGGGATGCAAACGAAAACTTGAAAAATGGAGATATTCTTCATCGTCTCAAGTTACAGAATCCTCGGATTCCAATAGACCGTTGGCGGATTGTAAGAACCCAGCAATCCATAGACTATCGGGTCATTTTCTGCTGTATCGATGATGATTCTCTGCACATACTCAGAAATAGTTATTTCAAAATCAACTATACTTTCGACAAAGTTGTTGTTAAAGTATCACAACAGAGTAGCTCTGCCAAAACTTCATCTGTAGCGGGCGGTTATTGAAGTGATCATTGACAGCTATTTCAATGAACATAACAGCTGGATACGTCTACCAGAAATATCTGCAGAAATATCAAGCTGATGTGTTTCTTGTGAATAGTTAGTCTTCTACCTGCGGGTTTTGGCTTCTTAAGGTGTCTTACTGCATCACTAAGTTTTCAAACGAATCATTGACTTTTTGCTTTTCAATGATTGTTTGCCTCGCATTTTTGAAGTGATAAAAAACTGTCAATTCTGCTGCAACGCAGCAGAAAAAGTATCATCGCAATCACTGCGAGTGAGCATATAGGATGATACTTTTTCATACAAATATTCGCTTTGGTGGTAGAGAATTATCACTTTGAAATTTTGAGGCTTGTAAAAGAACAACAGGGCAGTCAGGCCATGGTGAGTTCCGTATCACCCGTGCCTATCCCTACGGATGACAAGAGATCTGATGGATTGGATCTCACAAAGAGGAACGGAGGTTGACGTTTTGGACGGGAGATGCGATAACAAAAAGTGCAACGTAATTGTACAGATGAAAATCAAGTGAAGACTAAATCTCGACATTATCCGTATTTATGATCGATTTGTGAAGTGGATGATTAGAAGGCATTTGAACTTAATTGTCAGTAAATTGTCTATCCTAAATTTCTTAATTATAATTAATGGAAAATTGATTAATTTGTAGATCCTAAACCTAAATAGTACGGAGTCGATAATCACATACATTTGTCGTTCATTGAGTCAACATTTGTAAGTCATGCTAATTTGAATTGGATTCTATTATACTACTGTTAACTTATCAACTAAATATGTTAATCCTAGATAAAATTCGTGCGAATTCAAGCAAAACCGAATTAAGAAGTGTTTCGGAGTAAAATAGGAAGGACACGAAATGTAAGTCCAAAATTGTGTACATTTGAGCATTACCTAACCTTCAACAAATATACTTACAGCTTGAAGCTGCATTCGCTGCTGAAAAGACGTGGCCACTTAATACCTATCCGAAACAAGGCTCATATCCAACATGGCTGCCGATGCTGATGATGCCGTAAAAAGCCTTAAGCCTAATTGAGCAATTAGCTTTTCATTTACGCATTGGCGTTTCAACCTTTTTTTTTCCTTTTTTTTCCTTTTTTAGGGTTTTGGCTTTTCAAAGCTTTTAGAGCTTTCGGCTCTTTCTACGCATCGGCGTTTCAACCTTCAAAAAGGTTTTTTTTTCTTCTTATTTTTTTTTTAGTATTTGAAAACCATTAGAGCTTTCGGCTTTTTTACGCATCGGCGTTTTAACCCTTGTCAAGGGTCTTATGTCTTCCCTTCCCCCCTCTCATTCCTCTTTCCTTTTCCAAATCCCAATCCGTTCCCTTATCCCACCCCATTCTCCATAATTTCCAAAAGGGTAGATGATGACATAGGCATTAAGTAGGCGAGGCACAAATCTCCCGTCTGATGGAGAACGTGCCGCCTGAGCCGACGTTCTGATACCTGAAGGTACCCGACATAACGTGGAACGTTACAAACAGAAGCGGAAACAGCAGACCCGCCTCTTTCGTGAGAAAAAGCGCCGCCTGGAAGAAGCGGAGTGTGAAGAAATTGTGTGTGAAGAAACTGTTGTGCCGTTCTCAAGAAACACGAAAGTTCTATCAGAAGCTCAACGCATCCCGCAACGGTTTCGTGCAGGAATAAAGACGGAGGCCTCTTGACGGACGCAGCACTTCGATCAGCACCTGAATGGCGTGGAGAACGTAGGCACGCCAGTGCAGCGGAGGACGGAAATCAACCAACTGACACGCTGAGGGAAGTTAAGGATGCCATTCACCAGCTCAAAACCAACAAAGCAGCTGGTAAGGATGGTATCGCAGCTGAACTCATCAAGATAGGCCCAGAAAAGTTGGCCAACTGTCTGCATCGGCTGATAGTCAGGATCTGGGAAAACGAACAGCTACCGGAGGAGTGGAAGGAAGAAGTAATCTGCCCTGCCCCATTCACAAGAAAGGCGAATGTGAGAACTTCAGGGCGATTACTATTTTGTATGCTGCCTACAAAGTGCTATCCCAGATCATCTTCCGTCGTCTGACACCTAAAACGAATGAGTTCGTGCGAAGTTATCAAGCCGGCTTCATCGACGGCCGGTCGACAACGGACCAGATCTTCACCGTACGTCAAATCCTCCAGAAATGCCGTGAATATCAGGTCCCAACGCACCACCTGTTCATCGACATCAAGGCGGCATACGACAGTATCGACCGCGCAGAGCTATGGAGAATCATGGACGAAAACGGTTTCCCTGGGAAGCTGGCTAGCCTGATTAAAGCAACGATGGACAGTGTTCAAAACTGCGTAAGGGTTTCGGGTGAACTATTCAGTTCATTCGAATCTCGCCGGGGACTGCGATAAGGTGATGAACTTTCATGCCTACTCTTCAACAACGCTCTGGAAGGTATGATGCGACGAAACGGGTTCAACAGCCGGGGAACGATTTTCACAAAATCCGACCAATTTGTGCTTTGCGGACGACATGGACATTATCGCTAGAACATTTGGAATGGTGGCAGAGCTGTACACCCACCTGAATTGCGAAGCAGCAAAGGTCGGACTGGTGGTGAATGCCTCAAAAACAAAGTACATGCT
The DNA here is from genome assembly GCF_035046485.1 of Aedes albopictus. NCBI lineage: Eukaryota > Metazoa > Arthropoda > Insecta > Diptera > Culicidae > Aedes > Aedes albopictus. The sequence continues at coordinate 214,012,369 of NC_085137.1, forward strand.
GGTAGACGGAACCGAAAATGACCGGATCCGTCTGGGTAGTAATGTAACGATAGACGGGGATACTCTCGAGGTGGTGGAGGAATTCGTCTACCTCGGATCCTTACTGACGGCTGACAATAACGTGAGCCGTGAAATTCGAAGGCGCATTATCAGCGGATGTCGGGCCTACTTTGGGCTCCAGTAGAAACTGCGGTCGAAAAAAATTCACCCACGCACCAAATGAACCATGTACAAAACGTTAATAAGACCGGTGGTCCTCTACGGACAGGAGACATGGACCATGCTCGAGGAGGACCTGCAAGCACTCGGAGTTTTCGAGCGACGCGTGCTAAGGGAGATCTTCGGTGGTGTGCAGGAGAACGGTGTGTGGCGGAGAAGGATGAACCACGAGCTCGCTGCACTCTACGGTGAACCCAACATCCTAAAAGTGGCTAAAGCTGGACGGATACGGTGGGCAGGGCATGTTGCAATAATGCCGGACAACAACCCTGCAAAGTTGGTGGTTGCTAACCATCCGGTTGGTACAAGAAGGCGTTGGGCGCAGAGAGCACGATGGGTGGACCAGGTGGAGCGTGATCTGGCGAGCGTTGGGCGTGACCTGCAGTTGCAAATCGAGTGTTATGGCGACAAATTGTTGATTCAGTGTTATCATGAATTTGATGTTGAACTAAAAAATTTGATTGATTGATTTGTCTTTATTAAAGAGACTTTCAACCCTTGGCTGCCACTAAATAAATGAAATGAACGTGATCAGTCTCTATAATATAGCTAAATCAATCAACCAAATCAATATAGGTACGTGACCGCTTGCTTACCACATGCGGAGAGGACACAACTCCGGACAAGCTTGTCCAGAGGATGTGTAGGGATGAGTTTGACTGGAATTCCGTTTCAACGGTATTCACTAACGAAGTTTTCGAGCTACAGAGGAGATGGCGCGTTGACTCGTAGAATGGCAAGTTCAGGCACTATACAAGAGGTGGTCCAAGGGTTCGCAGTCTGCTACGTAGGTCATATCCCCCTAAATAGCGATTAAATGGCCGCGGGGAGAATATCCTGGTAGCGTTGCTGTCGTGGGGTCGGTATACTGGCTTGGATCCGAGCCCGCTATTGGAAAGGGTTCCCGGGGCAGGTTGAGGCTCTTTGTCGGCAGGGATGACATTTCGCACTGAAAATGTGCAGAGTGCAGCTCATTTTCATATTAAAACCGCGCACACTTGCACTCAAACTGAGGAGCATGCCATCCCTGCTTGTCGGTACGGTATGACTTTCTGTATGCTGGCTGATCCTGACAGGGGTTAAATCCCTGTACACGCGTTATCAGTTCTTGATACTTGCTGTGCAATTGGAAGCAGGTGTGGTGTCGACCCTGTCTGCCTTCCGAGGAAAAAAGGAGAGGATTCCCCAAAGCGAGTCATCGATGTTTGTTATTAGAGGCTACGCAGCTAACCTTGAGGGTGCGATATGCATTAGTACCTCTGTGCAGCAATGCGTTTTTGGTGGTTCCTGAGAGACGAAGTGTTTGGTGACCATGGGGTCGAGGAAAGAGTAGTCCTGGTCTTTACTTTTGTTGTAGAAGACGGTCCTCAACCCCACACTAACTGCACCTTGTAAGAACTTTATAAGAATTTGTAAGAACTTTGTAAACATCTTTTGTTGTCCCGTATTTGGATAGGATAGGCGGAGAACTCAATATCCGAAAAGCCGACGAATAGGCCCACGCATTTCGGGGAAAAATAGCATCAGTGATCTGTTGGTGTTCTCTCTCTTGAATGATTCATCAATCTGCTTCGCCTCACAAAATTCTTTACAATTGTGTAAGAATTTTGAACATAATTTATTTGTCTTTTTTTCCAGATTTTGATGGAAAACGAATGCATGCGAAAAATCTCGCAAATGCCCGTCATCCTGATACCAGTGCATTTCGATCGGGACCCGGCACCCAAGACGCCATCCTGCCAGCGCTCGGTCGTGCTGAGACCGTTCGTCACCAACGACTTCATGACGGGAGTTCCGGCCGTGCCCGGTACGGACCGATTACCCCTGCACGTAAGTTTCCGTTTATGTTTGTTCACATATAGGGAAGGAGATTTAATCCGTATTTTTCAACTTCAGGTTCTGCATAAAATGGTCGACGAAATCGGTAGCCTAAGCGGCATTTCGCGAGTCCTATTGGACCTGACTGCGAAGCCACCGGGCACGACCGAGTGGGAATGATTCGCCCAAACAGCGACACGATGCTTACTGCAGCCGCCGCCACCACATCCACCACCACCACCAGCGTCATCCTTGCTTGTCTCATCAGCATCATAAAGTCGTTAACGTCATCACCATTGCGGGCTGCTAGAATTTCACCGAAGGCATCGCTGCCAGCTGTTGTAGCGGAATTATCATCATCTTATAACGAAAAGAGCTAGGTTATTTTTCTACCACTGTAGTGTGCGGTACAGGATCGGATTAGAAAACGTTTAACGTTTATCTGGACAAGGATTGATGAAATAAGTGACATTGAATTGCCACACATCGTCGATCCTGAGGAGAATTGTAAAGAATACATATATAAATATGAGAGAAATGCAGTTGGACAGTGATGTTCGCAGAAATGCCAAGAAAATATTGCTGCTTGGAGAAGCGTTAAGGTTTAATATATTTTGGGGCAAAGTACCCAAACTGAGAGAGAGAATATGCGGCTCCGCTTCGCTAATAGAATCAACATGTGTCCATCAGGTGTTTAATTTGTTTAATTAAATGTTTATTGAAAAGCACCTATCGACATTGAATTGGAAATAAATCAAAACTTTACTAAGTTTTTTGAGTCTCCATTTTTACTCTAATCTATGTCCGTACAAGAATGTGTCCTTTTCGTTGACCTTACCAGTGCACACTGTACCTAATATGCAGTTCTCCAGATATGTAATGTTGAAACTACTATAGCAAACAATAAACAAAAAACGAACAATCTTTACAAATATTCTATTATTTTTTTTCATTGAACTTACCCGTTCTCCCGACCCAATGCTCAAAAAAGACATAATTGGTTCAGCATTTTTCTTGTGACAATCTTCAAGGATGTTTTGAATTACCGAGAAAAACTTTGGCTCGTTTGTTTATCATTTATCACCTTCTAGCTATTGTGCGATCCACCAGCGCCAGGCATTGTACAATATTCCTCTACTAATTTGGATTACTGCACAGTGCACATCCTTATACGCATTAGGTAATGCATGAAGAGAGTTTGTCTGTTTTGAAACATTTTATTTTGTGATGAAGAACGAAAGCGCGATAGAAATAATACATCAATCAAGATGCTAATTACAATTTACATACCGAATTATTGTATTTTAGAAAAAAATTTGACCTGGCCAAAACAGTTTAATCGCTTTATCTTTTTTGTTTAAAATTTTACGTCAAAGTAGTCTAATAACCACTTTTAGAACTTTCAAAACCGCACATTTTCGTGCGCGGAGAATGTTGCTACGTCATTCCGTTCAAAAGATATTGATGATTTTCTAGAGAAAATAGGCTCTTTTCAAGTATTTTTTACTTCAGTTACAAAAGTAAAACCCCTCCAATTTTTTGAAATGTTTTATAACAACAATGCTTGCCCCAACCCTTCATACCTATCACTTTCAAAAAACTGTGATATTTTAAGAAAACACCTGTAAAAGAGATAACGACCATCTTAGCGCACGAAACGACGCGTATTCTAATGCTCCTACAAGTGTTTTTGAGGGACTTTGATGAAAAATCGAAATTGAAAAAGTTAAAGCCAGAAAACCGGTTTTTCTTGAACCACCCTAAGCTTATTCAGGAAAAATATCTCTAGATCGGTCAGTTTACAGCAGCCTCCTGTCACGCGGCCATGTTTTTGAGGTCAGCATATAAATCCAAGAACAATTATTGACTGTGGCTGAATCATATCAATAACAATTATAAATTTTATGGAAACTTTTTTCCCGTGACGAAGACGAGCCGATACTATTACGACTTCATTTTTAAATAAATAATTGCGAAATTAAAAATCATGTTTTGCTTAAACTAACGATTTTAAAAAAAGAAAAAAATTGGTTGTGAAAAAAAGTTTCGCCGCTTTTGATTTTTGCTCCTGGAATTGTGTTTGTTTACCAACTTTGCGCTGTCATGGGGAACCAAGCCGCCGAGCCGCCGCTATTATGTTCAACGAGGCGGCTGGAAGTGGGAACCAGAGATGTTGGCTCGTTATTTTCCTGTGGGGCAGTATTGCGGTGACAGGAGGCTGGTTTACAGCTACATAAAAACTGTCATCAGCAAACTTGCTCAAAATTAATAGATCTAAAACTTTCCTGAAGAATGCATATACAGGGGATGGCCAAAATGTTTGGGATAGGCAACTTTTTTTCTTCCACAAAAAAAATTCAACATGGTGTAACTTTTCATAGAGCGCATCAAAACATCTCAAATTTTGACTGTTTGTCAACCTATTATATGTGCATCATTGGTGCATATTTGGGCTCGATTGATTAATTTTTCGCGAAGTTAGAACAGTTTGGGTAAAGCACTATTTTTTAGGCAACTAATTTTTGAACTGTCATATATCGGAAACCAGTGAACCGAATTGAATGATTTTTTTAACGTTTATCAACAATATATTGATACGTAATACGACGTTATAAAATTTAATATTTTCTCACGGCGAATTAAGTTATACCGGATTGAAATTTTTACCCATATAGAGGAAAATAAGTTAAATTTACAATACCACACATAAATTACTAAATGTGTTCTTCCTTCTATCTTAATAGGCTCTAATATATCTGATCAGAGATAACTTGAGAACAGAAGTGGAAAATCTTTGGATATCAACACTAAAATTTATTGACATTGATGTAAAAAAATACATTATTTCGAGAAAAATCCAAAAAGTGTCAATCCATGGTAACTTTTTCCAACGTTCAAAAAGTATCGATGTTTTATTAGTTTGTGAAGCATTTGTATATTGTTAAAGTACGTTCAAAATTTCATTCAATTCGGTTCACTGGTTTCCGAGATATGACAGCTCAAAAATGAGTTGTCTGAAAAATAGTGTTTTACCCGAACGGTTCTAACTTTGCGAAATATTGATCAATCGAGCCCAAATTTGTGGTGCACACATAATAGGTTGACAAACATTCAAAATTTGAGATTTTTTAATGCGCCCTATAAAAAGTTATAGCTTGTTGTACTTTTTTGTGAGAGAAAAAAAAATTGGCTATCCCAAACATTTTGGCCATCCCTTGTAGTTTGCAAATAAAAAAGTTTGGTGTCCAATTTATTTGAAAATATGGACTACCCTAATTTTCATGCACATTGGAAAGAGGGTCTTATTATTAGGGTCAACTTTGCAGAAGACCATATTTTGTCTAAGAAATTATTTGAAGTTGCTGAATGCATCTTTCCTCGTAAATCTGGTTCGTGGACCACTGTGCTTTGACATTACTGAGCGCTGCCCACAAATTTTATCCCGACGTCTATCACCCCAAAGAACCCACGACTCCGTATTCTAGACCGGCGTTTTAAACATGTTCTATATTCGACTATAGAACCAACTAGATGCCAATTTTTACGGCACAGTGGTTACTTGGGTAATGTAACGACTGTAGATATCAAGGACAGTTTGGACGACCCTGAACGTCGCAAAAGTACACTACACGTCATAAGTACGGACTCACTTGAAATAGTATTGCAACACTCGATTGAATATTGCATCACCCTGCAAAAAGTTTAGCATCACCTGAAAACTAGTAAATTTTTGATGCTATATTCCGAATTCCTGATAATCTGCAAAGACACAGTCTTCAGCACAGTTGTTCAAAAGATGGTTGACATCTTATGTCGTTTTCGTTTTTGCGGTGGAGCTACACCGGTGCAGCACTTTTGCACCGAAAGTGTTCGTTTTTGATTTTCGTGCTGCACCGGTGTAGCACTTTTTCTGAACCGCTCAAGATAGTGCAGCACTCAAAAATTCGAGAGTGTAGCGGGTGTACACCGTGTACACCAATCAACGTTTCCAAAGTTGTAAATATTTTGGTTTTTATTCACGCACACCAATGCAACTGCACCGAAAATGTTCGGTTTTGCTGTGAAAAGTGTAGCACTAAGCGGTGTAGCACCGCCACAAAAACGAAAACGACATTAAAGACAAACAGATTAGTTCGCAATTCTTCCGCTAGGGGACGCTAATGAGCATGTAAAAATGAGCATTTTCAACTAGCTTTACCTCGCGATCCCGATAAGATTGAAAGTTCAAATCTTCGGCAAAGTTGTTCAGATGGTTTTTTGTCATCGTAAAAGCAAGCGGTTTGGCTTGTAATTCTGCCGCTAGGTGACCCTTCTTCTTCTTCATGGCTTTGTGTCCCCACTGTGACTTGGCCTGTCTCTCTTCAGCTTAGTGTTCTTTGAGAACTTCTACAGTAATTAATTAGGTTTTTAAATTTTGAAAAATATAATGATTTTTTGATTTTATACGAAAGAGTACCTTTTTCTGAGTCACTATGATTTTTTCCAGATTTTTAGAACATTATTTTGATACCAAAAATCAACTTCGAAGATTTTTTTTTGAAATCACCTTTTGACAACTGGGAAATTGCTTGACAATGACAGCTCCGCCCAAGGGCGTAGCCAGGGGGGCTACGCCTCCCCCCCCCTGACCGAGCAACTATATTCTAACTTAACCGAAAAACTTAGATGATCAGAGCTGTTTTTGACTAGTAAAAATAAAATTCTCCTGCATCCTCGTATTTTTTTAATGTGTGCAAGAAAACCCTTGGGAAATTCTTGGAGGAATATCTTCGAAAATTCCTGAGGATTCCTTCGGAAATACCTGGAGGAATTCCTTTGGAAATTCCTGAAGGAATTCATATAAAATTCCTGGAGGAATTCCATCCAAAACTCCTGGAGGAATCCCTTCGCAAATTCCTGAAGGAATTCCTTCGGAAATTCCTGAAGAAATTCCTTCGGAAATTCCTGGAGGAATTCCTTCGGAAATTCCTTGGGCAGTTCCTTGGGAAAAGCTTGGATGAATACCTTCGGAGATTCCTGGAGGAATTCTTTCAGAAATCCATAGAGAAATTCATGAGGAAATCCTTAGGTGAATTCCTTACGAAATTCCTGGTCAAAATAATTCCAAACTTCCTGGAGGAATGCTTTTGGAAATTCCTGGAGGAATTCCTTCGGAAATTGCTGGACGAATGTCATTGAAAATTCCTGGAGGGATTCCTTCGGAAAGTCCTGGAGAAATTCCTTCGGAAAGTCGTGGACGATTTTTTTTCGGAAATTCTTTTTGGATTTTTTTTTAAGTTGCTCCTGGAGGAATTCCTTCGGAAATTCCTAGCGGAATTCCTGGAGGAATTCCTTCGGAAATTCCTGGAAGAATTCCTTCGGAAATTCCTGGAGGAATTCTTTCAGAAATTTCGGGAGGAACTGCTTCGGAAATTGCTGGACGAATTCCTTTGGAATTCCAGAAGGAATTCCTTTAGGAATTCGTGGAGGAATTCTTTCGGAAATTCCGGGAGGAATTCCTTCGGAAATTGCTGGACGAATTCCTTTGGAGATTCCCGGAGGAATTCATTCGGAAATTCCAGGAGAAATTCCTTTAGGAATTCCTGGAGGAATTCTTTTGGAAATTCCTGAAGGAATTCCATCGGAAATTGCTGGACGAATTCCATTGGAAATTCCTGGAGGAATTCCTTCCAAAATTCTTGGAGGAATCCCTTCGCCAAATCCTGGAAGAATTCCTTCGGAAATTTCTGGAGAAATTCCATCGGAAATTCCTGAAGGGCTTCGTTCGGAAATTACTGGAGGAATTCCATCGAAAATTCCTTGGCGATGTCCTTCGAGAAATCTTGGAGAATACTTTCGGAAATTTCTGGAGGAATTCTTTCAGAAATTCCGGGAGGAATTCCTTCGGAAATTGCTGGACGAATTCCTTTGGAGATTCCTGGAGGAATTCTTTCGGAAATTCCAGGAGGAATTGCTTCGGAAATTCCTGAAGCTATTCCTTCAAAAAATCCTGGAGGAATTCCTTAAAAAATTCCAGAAGGAATTCCTTCCAAAATTCTTGGAGGAATCCCTTCGCAAATTCTTGGAGGAATTTAGCATTAGCATTAGCATTAAGCGAGTCGCACAAATTCGTAGGTGATACAGTCCTAGACCGCTGTTATGAGGGTTGCCTCCTTCCCGTCCGAACCAAAGCACAAAGATTTGGGACTAATCTCTGACTCTTAGACAAGACTGACGCAATCCTCCAATGGTCGAGCACTGTCCTGGCCACGTCCTTGCGTCTGCTGAGGAATGGGAAAGGATGGTTAGTTTTGGACACCTATGAAAAATGTAGACAACTCTACGATCTCTCAGGCCTAGGTGTCACGGGAATTTGGGTGTTGTTAGTGGAAGGGTAAACTCCAAAGGATATACTTGGTTAACGTTCAGGCACACCATTGTTAGACTGCTTCGAATCAGTTGTCTGCCCAATTCATCAAGGTTTCCTAGTCATCTTGTTGGCATTTGATTGAATTACTAGATTCTGCGGTTGATAATATGCAAAATAAAATAATATTAACATTGTACGTCAAATAAGCTATATATTAGTGATACGCTCGCCACAGTTACATATTTTTAAAATATTATTTATATCGTACGATACATTTACCTGAATCCTGCTGAAATAAAATGTTAATTAGCAGTACACAAATATTACAAAACACAAGGAAAAGAGCATCAAACTTTGATCTTGGAATATTTAAAAATACGGTAAATATCAAGATCAAAATTTGATTTGGTAGATCTTACACCGCAACGCACCATTCTAAGGTGATCTACCCACGTTACGGGGAACTCGCAAATTCTTGGAGGAATTTCTTCAAAAAATCCCGGTGGAATTCCATTGGAAGTTCCTGGAGGAATTCCTTTGGAAATTCTTTCGGAAATTCCTGGAGAAACTCTTTTGGAAATTCCTGAAGGATTTTTTTTTTAAATTCCAGGAAGAATTCCTTCAGAAATTCCAGGAGAAATTCTGTCGAAAATTCCTGGAGAAATTCCTTTGGAAATTTCCAAAGGAATTTCTCCATGAATTTCCGATGTAATTCCACCAGAAATTTTGCGAAGGAATACCTTCAGAATTTTCCGAATGAATTCCTCCATGTATTTCCGAGAGAATTCCTCCAGAAATTTCCGTGGCAATTCCTCCAGGAATTTCCGAGGGAAATCCTCCAGGAACCTCCGGAGAAATTCCTCCAGGAAATTTTGGAAAAATTCCTCCACAAATTTCTGGAGGAATTACTCTAGGAATTTCCGGAGGAATTCCTCCAGGAATTTCCGAAGGAATTCTTCCAGGAATTTTCAAGGGAATTCCTCTTGGAATTTTCAAAGGATTTCCTCCTGGAATTTCCGAATGTCCGAAGAAATCCCTCCATGAATTTTCGAAGGAATTCCTCCATGAATTTCCGAAGGAATTCCTGCAGAAATTTTCCGACGAAATCCCTCCACGAATTTCCGAAGAAATTCCTCGAGGATTCAAAGGATTTCCTGCCGGAATTTCCGAAGGAATTCTTTCATGAATGTCCGAAGGAATTCCACCAGGAATTTTCGAAAGAGTTTCTTCAGGAATTCCTTCACGAATTTCCGAAGGAGTTCGTCCATAAATTTCAGAAGGAATTCCTCCAAGACTTTTGCGAAGGAATCGCTCAAGGATTTTCTGAAGGAATTCCTCCATGAATTTCCGAAGGAATTCCTCCAGAAATTTCAGGAAGGAAATTCTCCAGGTATTTCCGAAGGAAATCCTCCACGAATTCTCGAAGGAATTCCTCCAAGAATTTCCGAGGGAATTCCTCCAGGATTTTCTCGAAAAATTCCTCCATGAGTTTCCGGAGGAGTTTGTCCAGGAATTTCCATAGGAATTCCTCCAGGAATTTTCAAAGGAATTTCTTCTGGAATTTTCAAAGGATTTTCTCACGAATTTCCGAATTTCTACGAATTTCCAAATAAACACCAAGTCGTTTTGTCTCATTGACCATCATTAACCGATGTGACCGCATAACAGTCACACTGGGAAAACAGACTAGTTTTAATGCGTGTCATTAATCATAGTTAAGTCCGATTTATTTTCTGACAATAGGTCCAGCATACAAGAAGTGCAGTAGAAGATTTTATTACTGAACAATTGATTACGAATTAATAAAAAATGTTTACAATTCCGGTTCATTCCCATACTATTAAAATTTGCATCTTCGGGTCCCATTTTCTCCAATGCCTACTTCTGTCGAATGTTACTGTTATGCGGTTATGGGCAGCAAAGAAATCCCTCCCGGAATTTCCAAAGAAATTTCTTATGGATTTGCCTTGAAATACCTCCAAAAATTTCCGAATGAATTCCTCCAAAAATTTTTGACGGTTGTCCTCAAAAAAAATCCTTAGGATTTTCTCACATAATCCCCAAACGTGTTTCTGAAGGAATGTTTGAAGAAGTTTCTCAAGTTTTCGTAGGAGCTCCGCAATACATTTTTGAAGGAATTTCTTGAGGAATTTCCTAAGAAACTTCTCAAGGATCTTTCGCTGGAATTCCTTGAGGAATTTCGTAAAGATTTATAAAAAAAAACCGAAAACATTCCTCAACGAACTTATCAAACAATTTCTCACGAAATTTCCAAAGGTATTCCATAAGACATTTCAGACATATGTCAAAAAAATTTCCAAACGAACTCCTTTAACAATTTCCGAATTTTCCTTATCAAGGCATTTTTAAAGGAATTCTTCAAAGAAATAAAAAATCACAAAAAGCATTTCTTCAAGAATTTCCGAAATATTTTTTCAAGGAAGTTTTGAAAGATTTTTAAAGAAATTCCTTATGGAATTTCAGAAGGGATATCTCATGAGACTTTTAGTGGAATTTTTTCAATGTTTTCGAAAGAATTGCTTCAGGAATTTGGGAAGGAATTCTCACAGAAATTTCCGGATGAATTCCTCCAAGAATTTTTGAAGGTATTCCTTAAGGAATTTTCGGAAGAATTCCTCACGAAAACTCCGAAGGAGTTCCTCAAGAAATATTCTAAATCTAGTTCAAAGAAATTCCTCAAGGAATTCCCGAAGAATCTTCTAAAGGAAATCGTAGAAGAACTCTCGAAGGAATGTCTTATGGAATTTCTCAAGGAGCTTTAGAAATGAAGGAATTCCTCAAGAAATTTCTGAAGAATTTGTCAAGGAATTTCCGGTGGAATTCCTCAAGAATTTTCGAAATAAATTCCTGAAATTATTTTTTAATAGATTCCTTTAAAAATTTCCGAATGCATTCCTCTAGCAACTTCAAAAGATATTCCTCCAGGAATTTCCGAAGGAATTCCTTTAGAAATTTTCAAAGAATTTTTTCCGGTAATTCCGAAGGAATTCATTAAAGGATTTTTCGAAGAAATTTCTCCAAAAATTTCTTAGGGTATTCCTCAAGGAAAGAAATCTTAGTTTGATTGGAATTTTTGAAAGAATTGCCGGAGAAATTCTTAAAGTATTTTCTGGAGCTTCTCAAACGGATATCTGGTGGAATTAAGAATGATATTTGTAAAGAATTACTGGGGAAATTCTCAAAAGAATACATGGTGAAATTCGTAATAAAACTTCTGGAGGAATTATTGAAGAAATTTCTGAAGGTATTCCCAACGGAATTACTGCAAGTTTTCCGAAGATAATTTCTGCTGGAATATGTACATTAAAATAACCTGGAAAAATATTAAAGAAATTTCTGGAGAAACTGTTGGATAAATTCAAATTCATTTTGGCATTTGTTAAGAAATTCCTGAAGCAATATCTTGAGGAATCCCTCAGGATTATAATCATATATGATGCTTCCATTGAACCATTCCTGTTAATCATCCATATTTCATACTTCACTTTTATTTTTTTTAATGATGAACTATTTGAACTCCTTGTTACTGCAAAGTGGTTTTCAGTGTAAGGCCCCCCCTCCCTGGCTGAAAAGCTGGCTACGCCCTTGGCTCCGCCCAGTATAAAATGCGACGAGGGGTGATTCAACAAATTGCTCCCATACAAATTTTTCAAAATGATTTTAAAATGGGTTCCTGGGCATCAAAATTCATGAAACTTTGGATTTCGGCTCAGTTTGGCATGCAGATTCAGAATATGGAATTATCTCAACAACGCTAAAGAAGCCAATTGAGGGGCTTTCTGCCTGACATTGCATGAATTTGGTTATTGTGTGGCAAGGACAACGGTGCACTATGCCCTAGAGAGTCGAGAAAATTTTCCCGACCGGAACGGGAATCGAACCCGCCATCCCATCTCCGGATTGGCGATTCATAGCCTTAATCACTAGGCTAACTGGAGACATAGTTTACTGCCTCTGAGGTAGAGCGAAACGAACGGCGGGTGGTGTTCGCCGCTGCAAAAGCCGCGCTCAAGACCGAGATAAGAGCAAGCAAAAAGACCTGCTTTGAGGGTCTCTGTCAGAGTGCCAATACGAACCCGTGGGGTGACGCCTACAGGATCATTATGGCCAAGACGAGAGGTGTGATGGCTCCTACAGAGCAATCTCCAGAGATGTTGGAGGGGATCATTGTAGGACTTTTTCCGCGTCATGATCCTAGTCCTTGGCCTCCTTTCGTAGGACAGCCGGGGACTGGGGCTGGCGATGAGGAAAGGGTCACCGATGTGGAACTTGCGGGGATAGCTAAGTCCCTTAGCGTAGGCAAGGCCCCAGGTCAGGACGGAGTTCCGAACCTGGCCTTAAAAGTAGCTATTGCAGAGGCTCCCGAGATGTTCAGGTCTGCTATGCAGGAATGCTTGGACGAGGGAGTTTTCCCAGAAGCTTGGAAGAGGCAGAGCCTGGTACTATTGCCAAAGGCGGGGAAACCACCCGGAGACCCGTCGGCATGTAGACCAATATGCTTGATTGACATGGTGGGGATGGTGCTCGAAAAGATCATCCTCAATAGAATAATGTTGAGGTTCACCGAGGGCGAAAATGGTCTTTCGAGCAACCAGTACGGCTTTTGGAACGGGAGGTCCACCGTAGACGCTATCTTGTCGGTTACAAAAACCGCCGAGAAAGCACTCGAGCCTAAGAGGAGGGGAATTCGCTTCTGCGGGGTAGTGACTCTGGATGTAAGGAATGCATTTAATAGCGCCAGTTGGGCTGCTATTGCCGATGCGCTCTTGCGTCTGGGGATACCGGAGTACCTGTACAAGATTCTCGGAAGTTACTTTCAGAATCGTGTACTAGTCTACGACACGGAGGTGGGTCGGAAGTGCTTTCACATAACCTCAGGAGTCCCGCAAGGTTCCATCCTGGGTCCGGTGTTATGGAATGTCATGTACGACGAGGTGTTGAGGTTAGAGTATCCAGTGGGAGTGGTGATTGTCGGATTTGCCAACAATATTACGCTCGAAGTCTACGGTGAAACGATCGAGGAGGTAAAGTTGACTACCAACCACACGATCAAGGTTGTGGATGTGGAGGCGTGGATGCGGTCCAGGAAACTGGAGCTGGCTCACCACAAGACAGAGGTGACGGTTGTTAACAACATGCAGTCGGCGCAGCTTACCTTCGGTAGCCACGTCGATTATGCCTGTAAAAGAGCCTCCACAGCTATTGCAGCACTGTCCCGGATGATGTCCAATAGATCTGCGGTGTCCGCCAGTAAGCGCAAGCTTCTGGCTAGTGTTGCTACGTCCATACTTAGGTATGGCGGCCCGGCGTGGGGTACCGCGCTAAGTACTGAATGCTACCGACAGAAGCTGGAAATAGACCTGTGCGCCGCCGCGCCACGCCGCCGCCGCCGACACTTTTTGTCCCACGCTGACGCCGACCAAGGTATCGGCGGCGCGCCATACGCCGCTGTTTGTCACGCCGCTGATTTACATTTTTCGCGCCGATGATCAGTGCACAAACAAAATTAAGTTTACATAAAGTTGAGATAAAAAAAAATCTCACGATCACTATCACAAGAGTTTGATTACAAAAATTGATTTCTCAACTCGTAGAACACACATTCACATCTCTCCAGAAGTTTCTTCAGAGATCCTTCCAGATAGATTCAGTGATGCCTCCAAGAGATCCACCTGGTATTCCTCCAGAAAATTCTTCAGGGATGCCTCCAGGATGATTTTTTTAGAAGATCTCGGATACCTTCAAAAATTCTTTCGGGAGAATTCAGGGATGCTTCCTAGAGATACATCAAATATTCATCCAGAATATCCTTTAAAGATTCTCAGAGGAGGTTCTTCAGAGATTAGTATGAAAGTTCCTTCATGGATTCCTTCAGAAGGAATTCCTATAGGAATTTCTTTAAGAACTAGTCTAGGAGATTTCTTAGAGATTCCAGGAGATCTTTCAGAAATTTTTGGAATTTGTTCAAGAATCCCTCTAGAAATTCCTTCGGGGATTTCTCTTGGGTATTCCAATACCTTGGGGATGCCTCAAGAAAATTTTTCAGAGATTCTTTCAGGACTTTTTTTCAAGAATTGCTCCAGAAGTTCCTTCAGTGATCTCTCCAGGAGTTCGTTCAGGGATTTCCCTAATAGCTCCAGGAGGATTCAGAGATGCCTCCACGTGTTCATTGGGAATACTTTCAGAAGTTCCCTAAGCTATATCATCGGGAGTTCGCTCAGGTATCCTTCCAGAAGTCCCTTTAAAGATTCTTGCAGGAGGATTCATAAATGCCACCTGATGAATTATCAAAAGTCCCGTGAGTAGTTTCTTCAGGAATTCCTGCAGGAGGTCTTTAGAAATTAGTTCCTGCAGAGCTCCTGCAGAGATTCCTTCTGCAGTACCTTTAACAATTCCTACAGGAGATCTTTCCAGGAATTCCATCAGAGATTCTTCCAGGAGTTTCAGGAATTCTTGCAGATGTTTCTTCAGAGATTCCTCCAGAATTTTTTTTAAGAATTCCTGCAGAAGTTCCTTTAGAAACCTCTACAGGAGTTCTTCAAAGAAATTTATACGAAGATCCAAGGATACCTCCAGGAGAATTCAGGGTTTACCCCAGGAGTTTATGGAAGGATTCCTATATAAGAGTTCTTTCCAAGATTCCTTCAGAATATTTTTAGGAGATTGCTCGAGAAGTTCCTTCGGAAATTCTTCCAGAAGTTCTTCCAGAGATCTCTCCTGGGGTTCTTTCAGATTGTAGATTGAGATTGAGATTTTTCCAGGAAGACTCACGGATGCCTCCAGGAGCTACATCAAAGATTTCTCCAGAAGCTCATTCAAGAAGTCCTACAGGAGTTGCTTCAGGGTTTCTTGTAGGAGCTTCTTCAAGTATTCCCCAAGGATTATAATCAGGCATATCTTCAGGATATTCTTGGGGGATCTTTCATAGAGTTTCTCCAATAATTCCTCAAGAATTTCCTTCTGGAGTTATAGCAGGAATTCTTTAGAGAATACCTCCTGCAAATCCTTCCTACCAGAATTCCTTCAAGCATTCACAAGAGACGAATCAGCCAAGGGCTGAAAGTCTCTATAATAAAGACAAATCAATCAATCAATTGAGCATTCCCCTGGAATCCCTGCAGGGATTCCTCCTGTAATTTCTTTAGGGATTCTTCCTAGACTTTTTTCAGAGGTTCCCCTGGACTTCCTTCGTGGATTCCTCCTGGCTTTATCCTGGAATTCTTTCAGGAATTTCTCCGGAGATTCTTAATAGATTTTCTTTCGAGGCTTCCTCCTAGACTTCCTCCTGAATTCCTAGGATTCCAATTCCTGAAATTGTTTCGCGCATTCCTACTAATACTCCGTCGAATTTCTTTGGTGATTCCTCTTAGAATTTTTCAGAAACTCCACCTAGATTCCTCATGGAATTCCTCCAGGGATTTCTCCTGCAATTCATTTAGGGATTCCTCTTGGATTCTCTTCGGGGATTCTTCCTAGAATTCATTCTGGAATGTCTCCTGGAATTTCTTTGGGAATTCCTTCGGGTATTCCTCCTTAACATCCTTCATGAATTCCTCCTGATATTATTTCGGGGCTTTCTCATGATATTTTAACGTGGATTTCTTCGGGGTTTCCTCCTGGAATTTCTTTGATGTGATTTCTCCTAGAAATCCTTCAGAAATTCCTGTTGGATTTGCTTCAGAGATTCCTCATGGAATTCTTTCCTTCTGGAATTCCTTTGGGGTTTCCTTCTGGAAGTGCTTCATAGATTTCTCCTAGAATTCCTTCGGGGATTCCTCCTGGAATTCGTTGGGGGGTTTCTCTCTAAATTATTTCGGGAATTCCTCCTAAAATTCCTTCGGAGATTTTTCTTGGACTTCCCCTGTGGATTCCTCTTGAAAATACTTCGAGTATTCCGCTTGGAAATCTTTCGGAGACTACTCCCAGAATTCCTTCAGGGGTCCCCTCTGGGATTCCTGCAGGTATTTCTCCTGTAAGTGTTTCGGGGATTTCTCATGGAATTCCTGAAGGAATTCTTCCAGAAATTCCGTCCGGTATTCCTGCTAGACTTCTTCGAGAATTGCTCCTGAACTTTCTTCGAGAATTCATTTTGAAATTTCTTCGGCGATTCCTCCTAATATTTCGTCGGGAATTCCTCCTGAAATTTCTACGGGAATTACTCTTCGAATTTCTTCGAGGATTCCTCCTAGAATTATTTCGGATTCCGGATTGCTGGCTTTCTCAGTCTTGGGAAAAGCAAAACTTGCCGTTTTGATTTACCCAAGACTGAGAAAGCCAGCATTCCGGAATCAATATATTCCAGTCGTACTCACCCAGCACAATTATTTCGGATTTTGCTCTTGGAATTTCTGCGGGAAACCCTCCTAGAATTATTTCAGGGGTTTCACAAGGAATTCCTATAAGGAATTCTACTGGATATTTTTCGTTGATCCCTTTTAGAAACACTTTGATGATTTATTTTCGAATTTCTTTAAAAAAAAATCTGGAATTTCTTTGGGGATTCCTCCTGGAATCCCTTTATTAAATCCTCCTGGGATTTTTTCTAGGATTCCTCTTGATATTCCGTCGTGGATTCCTCTTCTTCGCTGTTTCCTCCTGGGATTCTTTTGGCTATTCCTCTTAGATCTTCTTTGGATTTTCTTCATGAAATCCCTTCAAAAATACCTCATGGAATTACTCCAGGATTACTCCTGGAATTCCTTCTGGATATTCTTCTTGAATGTTTTCGGTGATTTCTCCTAGAATTCCTTCGGAAATTTCTCCTGATATTCGAAGATTCTTCCTAGAGTTCCTTCATCTTGAATTTCTTTGGATATTCCTCCTGGACTTTCTATGGGTATTTCTCTCAGAATTCCATCGGGGTTTCCTTTTTGAGGAATCCGCTTGTGATTCCTTCGGAGATTCCTCCCGCAATTCCTTCGGAGGGGCCCTCTGGGATTTCTCCTGTAATTTCTTCGAGGATTCTTTCTAGACTTCTTTCGAAGATTCCTTCTAAATTTCAATCGGAGATTCCTCCTGTTATTTTGTCGGGGATTACCGGGATTTCCTCATAAAATTCCATTGGTGATTTCTCTTCGAAATTCTCCGGAAATTCCTCCTTGAATTCCTGCAGGATTTCCTCCTGGAATTCCTTCGGAGATTTCTTCTATAATTTTATCGGGGATTTCTCTTGGAATTTCTTCGAGGATTCCTGCTAGAGTAATTTCGGGGATTCCTCTTATTGCTTTTCGGGAGTTTCTCTTGAGGGGTTCTTCCTTCGAGCATTTTTCCTAAAATTTCTTCGGAGATTTCTCCTGATATTTCGTTGGGGATTCCTTCTGAATTTCCTTCGGGATTCCCTCTTGGGATTCCTTTGGTGAAACCTCGAGCATTTTTCCTAAAATTTCTTCGGAGATTCCTCCTAAAGTTCCTACGGGGATCTCTCACGGAATTTCACCTGGGGTTCCTCTTAGAATTTCTCTGGGGATTCTTCCTAGAATTACTTCGGAGTTTCCTGCTGGAATATATATGGGATTTCTCATAGAATTCTTACGAAAATTCCTCCTAGTATTCTCTCAGGAATATCTCCTAGAATTCCTTCAGAGATTCCTTCTCGATAGTTGTTGTCGATTCTTCCTAGAAATTCTTTGGGGATTCCTTCTGGAATATCTTTAGAAATTCCCGCTGGCATTCCGTCGGGGATTCCTCCTGGAATTCCTTTGTAAACTCCAGCTGTAATTCCCTTGGGATTCTTGCTTGAATTCATTTGAGGAATCCTCCTGGAATTTCTTTCGAAGATTCATCCTGGATTTTCTTCTGAAATTCCTCAAAAACTTCAATCAGGGATTTCTTCAGAATTTTCTGCAGGGATCTTTGAAAAAGATTCTTGAACCGCCAGAGACACCTGCAGAAGTTTCCTAAGGGTTCCATACAGTACTTCCTGCAGAGATACGTCCACAATTTTCTTCATGGATTCATTCAGGAGTTTCTTTCATGCTCCTCCTAGAATTCCTCCCTGAAAATATTCGGGGATTCCTTAGTGAAAATAGTGTTACCTAATTATCAAGTTTGATAGCTTCTGAAGGTTGTGAGAAAACAAAACAAAAAACTGTAGTAAAATCAATATTTTATTGCCCTTCGTTTGCAATGGAGTAATGCAACATGCATTACACTGAGGATACGGGTAATGTCTCAATATTCCTTTCACATTATAAATATTTGTCTGCTACCCAAACAAATATAGTATTAACGCTATTAAAAAATTCAAAAATGTAAACAACGTAAACAAAAATGTATAAATCATTTCGGCTCTGTTATGCCCATATGTGACGCCCGAGTTTTCCAAATAAACGAATAAGTAAAAACAAAGCCTAATCACTGGTGGCAGTGCGGAGCCGAACAGAAATAAAAAAAGATATTCATTCTAATGATAAACTATGTCTTCAATGGTCTTGAAAAAGCTCAGACTGCAAATTATAGAGCGTAATGACAACTTTTTTGCTTTGCCAATGTTGAAATTATGGTCAAATTTTGGTCACGCCGATTCACGCCGCCGCCGCCGCCGCCGCCGAAAGCTGCCACCGGCGTGACGCCGATGACGCCGCCGCCGCCGGCCAAAAATGGCCCTCACGCCGCCGCCGAGCAAAATATAGTCGGCGCACAGGTCTAGCTGGAAAGTACTTACAGGCTTATGTGTCTGAGGATTGCGAGCGCGTACCGTACCGTGTCACACGACGCTCTCTGCGTCATTACTGGTATGGTGCCTATCAGCATTCTTATCAGTGAGGAGTGCTTTGAAATGCGCGGCACAAGAGGCATACGCAGGACTGTCAGGATGGCCTCTATGGTCAAATGGCAGCGCGCGTGGGACAGTTCCACCAAAGGAAGGTGGACCCATAGGTTGATACCAAGGGTAGATAGTTGGATTAATAGGCGCCATGGGGAAGTTACATTCCACCTGACACAGGTCCTTACAGGTCATGGTTGCTTCCGACAGTATCTACACCGTTTCGGGCATGCGGATTCTCCCGAATGCCCAGTGTGCAATGGTTTAGAGGAAACGGCGGAACACGTTTTGTTCGCACAATGCGTGACCGCATGCTTACCACATGCGGGGAGGACACAACTCCGGACAACTTGGTCCAGAGGATGTGTAGGGACGAGGTTAGCTGGAATGCCGTTTCAACGGCTATCACCCATATCGTCTGGGATCTACAGAGGAGGTGGCGCGTGGACTCGGAGAATGGCTAGTCCAGATGCAGTGCAAGAGGTGGTCCAGGGATCCGAAGTCGGCCTCGTAGGTCATACCGGTGCCCTGCGGTCGAGATCGACCCTTACAGCGATTAAGTGGCCGCGGAGAGGAAGTCCCGGTAGCGGTGCTGTCGTGGCGTCGGTCTACTGGGTTGGATCCGAGCCCGCGGTTGGAAAGGGGTCCCCGGCAAGGGTCGGGGTAGGTGAGACCCTGCTGTCTGCAACCTTCGGGTGCATCTGATAGGGCCTGAAGGGTAGTGATACCCTTCCTTACGGCAGGTCAGATTAGGTTGCACGTGGGCATCAGTTCTTGATGTCTGCAAAGCAGTTGGGCGCGGGCGGGGTTGACCCTGCCCGCCTTCCGAGGACAAAGGGAGTGGCGAGGACCACTCGGGAAACTGGCTAAGCGCCAGCAGGCTACCGCGATGGACTCTCCAGAGCGAGTCATCGATGTTCGTTGCTGCTAGGCTACGGCACCTAACCTTGAGGGTGCGATATGCACTAGCCCCTCTCTGAAGCAATACCTTTTTGGTGGTTCCGGAGAGACGTAGGGTTTGGCGACCATAGAAATGTGTTTTAGTGGGTAGAGGAGAGAGTAGTCCTGGCTTTTACTAGTGTTGTAGAAGACGGCCTTAACCCCACACTACCCTAACCTTCCTGTTAGGGTGTCTGTTGAGCAGATTTATCCCCCTATGGTTTAGAAGGAAAAAAAACATAGTTTACTCCTAGTGGTAATCGTTTTCTAGTACCAATGGTGTTAGATATGT